>NW_010224600.1:92933-98026 GCF_000690775.1 Eurypyga helias
AAAGATCATCTAGTTCCAACCCCCCTGCCATGGGCAGGGACACCTTCCACTAGACCAGGTTGCTCAAAGCCACATCCAGCCTGGCCTTGAACACTTCCAGGGATGGAGCATCCACAACATCTCTGGGCAACCTGTCCCAGTGCCTCACCACCCTCTCCGTGAAGAATTTCTTCCTGATATCTAATCTAAACCGCCCTTTGGGGATGCTGCATGTTTTTATGAATATTCCATTTTTGGAAAAAAAAAAAAAAAAAGAGACTAATGGTACCTCAGAGGTCATGTTTGGGTGGTTTAGCTCAGGAACTTCAGCCTGACTTGCAACCACGTGTCTCAGGATAGGACCATGCCCTTTGTGAGTGGTTAACTGTATTATCTGTCCAAAACAACCCTGTTCATTGAACAAAGCGAGATCTTAAATTACAGCCTGACAAGAAAAACATGTAACCGTGTATCCTTACGAGGAAGCCTCATCCAATATTGCCCTCTTGGATTGTCTCCAAGCCCACAGAGTCCATTTCCACTCCAAGAATAACTAATAAATAAAACCAAGGACAAGCTAGCAGCCCAAGGCAGCCTGACCTAAGCAAGAGATGGAGGAAAAGCCTCTTAGATGCAACTCAGACATCAGCTTTGTTCAGCTCCTAGACCCTTCCTTGTGAGCACACCGCTAACCCCAGTCAAAATGATCTCCAGCAGCTATAAATCCCAATTTGTCAGCATTTCTAGCAGCCAGATGGTGCCTGGAGCTACAAGCTTCCCTTCTGCACAGGACCTAGGCTGGGCTGAGGTATGAGCTGGGGGGTGACAGCAGGAGGCAGAGCTTTGGCTGCAACACCATTAACCCTCGTCAAGGGGCAGGGTAATGTGTTATCGAAACGGCTGCATCAGTCAAACCCATCAGCGCTGACTCATCAGCCCACGGAGCAGGCGAAAGGCAGGACAAGGAAGAGATGAGAGCTTGGCGCAGGCACGCTTCCTGAGCTGTCCTTTGCTATTGATCCTGCCCGCGAGACATGATCCAGTCTACGACGTGAAGAAAGAAAGGCATTCATAGCTGGTTTTCCTGCCCAGGTAATGCAGTCAGCCTGTAATCATGCACACTGCAAGCAATCATAAATTGACCACCCGCCTTTTTGCACTTGGAAATTAAATCCAAATACAGGGTCTAGCCCATTTGACAAAGAGTTGCAATAAATTACAAGCTGGTCATTATATGCAAGCTTACATGTTAGGTTTAATCCTGTGTATATATCACAGACAGGAATTTACGCCGGCATGAGACCAATGTGAATTATTCCCTGGATAGGAAGGGACTCTGCTGTGTGATAATGTGCCTTTGGCAGGAAGCTGCTAAAAGGCAAAACAATAAAACTCTTTACTCACAAATAGTTCTCTAGAACTAAGGACCAAGGCTGTGCTCCTGCTGTGTTTCCATTTTAATTCAGCAGTTGGGAGGCAAAGATTTAGGTCCCTTCTCCAGTGTAATTAGGTCATTGCAGAGACCTAGCTCCAGCACTGCGATGTCCCAGCCTCATCAAAACATCTTCATCCCTGCAGCTCAGGGCGTTGCAAAGCAACCCCGCAGCTTGTGTAACAGCTAACGTAACTCAGTTACAGTGAAGACTGATTCCACCCATGTGTCCAGATTAATTTTATTTTATTTTAGACAACTAAAAGTTGAGCATCTACCTGACATAAGACAAGAGTTCCTCTGTAGACAGAGGAAGAAACTGGGCATATTCAGCAGAAAAATGACACCACCTTGTCAGGATGAGAAAAATTAGCCTTGAAGGGTGATTGTCTCTGTCCTGACAAACAGACGTTTAGGTCAGACCAGATACCTAACCTGGACAGTTAAAAGCAAGATAAGTCCTGTTCACTGAAATGCTGGTTCTGCCCAGGACTCAGCTACTTCCACATCACCAGGATCTCGTGCTTGGACGACACAAGGATCACTGCAGCAAGTTTTCTGATCACACTGTGATTCTGCTGCCCTAAGAACTATGAGGGTGCTACATGCCCTCCTAACACAGTAGGTATTCAAGTAACTGTACCCAGTTACAGTCATCCCATGACAGAACTGCCTCCACTCATCTTTACTGTCTAACTGGAGGACACTACTGTGGGAGTTCCTCCACTGCTTCTATTACAGTGTCCCAATCCATGTCGGCTTTCATGGGCAAATCATGCTGGGGAGCATGTTAACAAACCTTGGGGTGATCTGGAGAGTTTGAAGACCAGGGGTCTTTGGGCCTGTCATGTTTAGCAGGCTAGAGACTGCCTATGAAAGCAGGATATCGCCCCAGTAATTTACTTTTATTTCCAGCATGTGTGGCAACCCATGAGGTGCCACTGGATCACCCCATTGGACTATCTACAGTGTAAATGTGGCAACTATATACAGCTGAAAAACGGCAAAGTGTGCTAATCAAATTTTACTTTCAGTAACAGTCACATAAAGCCTCCCAAAACCTCGATCAAGCACCATTGCTTCCACCCCATCAAATTTGTACAACTTACTTAAGTGCCACGGGATGTTAAAACAGTACGAAACTTAGCTCCAGTTCATTTAACTTTCCAGATTTTTGCTTTTCAAGGTTCACATTTCCCAACTTCTCTCTGCAATACTGTGGAGCTGACTTGCCTTTTCTTTTCCTCCCTTTTTCAATGAAAGCTGCAACTCCTACATAACCACCTGACGATGCTTTAAGGAAATCTTTTCCCTTGGTTAGCAAAGCAGTTCAAGAGATTAGCAGGTCAGTATCACAACGGGCAATGCTGCAAACTAGTTTCTTTTTTCTAATGTAAAAGCTGGAACTAAAAAGTGATGAGACTTCAGAGAAGTCGGCAAGCATTTAAGCAGTGTTGGCTTTAAGTGCAGTTAATAATACTGCAAAACAAAAAGATATGGGAATTGATTCTTTTATACATTATGGCTCCTCTTACCTAGGGTGAATAGGAATCTGATCATTGATCTCAGCTATTTCAGGAGCAGGGCTCAGTGCTGAACCATCTGCAATACCTGGTCTGTGCACCCCTAAAAGGACGTTGCGGTGCTAACAGGATACATTGCTGTGGTTTAGGATTGAGCAACGCCTCTGGATACCCTGCCTCTCGCCATGCAGAGGCTAACACAGAGCACAGTCCTGGTGAACCCTATATTCAGCATCAAAACCAGGCATTAAGCAATGTCTGTTTTTCTGGAAGAGGATACAGTTCAGCTGTTACTTGAGCAGCTCCAAGGTAGACAGCCATTACCCTACTAACCAGGACACTTGACATTCCTCACCAGGCAAGACAAGCTGCTCATCACCAGGTCTGCAGGGCAGATGCTTGCCAAGAAAGGTGTGGCATGAAGAGCCAAACCGTTTCTCCACTCCAGCTCTACTGACCAGCCTTCCCCAGCATCCCAGCAATGCACATCAGCCCGTATTCCCTGCATGCGCATAAACCCTGCTGTAAAGGAATCTGGTTACGGCCCCCGTTTCTTTCCTTCCGAGAGAAGTCGGATTTTTATTTTTTTTTAAATTGGATGAAATAAGATCAAACAAAAGAGAGAAGAAAAGAACTGTCTTGGGAAATCTTTCTTTTTCTTCATTTGCTTTAAGGAACCACAGAGCTGGAGATAAAAAGCAGCTAACCAGAAACAAGCAGCATTTGATCAGCACAGTTGACCTGCCAGCAGGAGGGAGCCACGGATGGAAAAGCCTGGGTAAAATCTGAAGTCGTCCATTTCTGACGTGCGTCTCTCAAAAGACACAGCACCACCCCTACGTGTGAAAAAAACCATGGCCAGCCTGTGTGAAGGTCTTCCTTTGAGAAACTTCAGAGAGTTAGTACGAAACCAGAAGGATTTCACACGCCGCCAGGAACGCTACAGGAAATTAACACTTCAAGAGTCGACAGCTGAGGTCTCAATCACCTCCACCCTTGAACTTGCTGCTCAAAGTTGCCACCTCAATGCGTTTTAGTTTTCTGGGACAGTACAATCGATTCAGACACTGATTTCTCTACTATTAAAGCTTACTTTATTAAGGAAGCAGCAATTATGTTAATGGCATCTTCAGGTTTTGCACTCCCTATCACTTCTTCCTCTAGCTTGGTTACCTGATGCATTTCTATTCATTACATCAAAAACACCTCTAATCACGTTAAGATCAGTCCCAACCTCAGGGAGAAAGAAAAATCCACAAAGCAGGTTTTTTTCATCAGATTGGATTATAAAATTAGTATTAGTGACCCACGTTAGTAATTATTACACAGAAAACAGCTCTTTGGGCTGTGTGTACCCTGGTAATTAGAAGAGGGAGGAGGATCTGTCCAGTGTCATGCACCAGCTCACCCTCTTTACATTAATCTCTTCTCCTGATGTTCCTGTACTAGGCAGGATTGAATACCCTTTTAACTGATCCCAAACACCCTGAGCCACTTTCTTGTGGATTATCCCTGGAACATATCCACACCTCTAAGGTGGAACGAAACCTAAATGAAATCTGAGCTTCTCAGAATTGTCACCAGCAAATAGTAAAGTTCCTATCCTTATTTTTTAGGTACTTTCCAATAATCTTCAAATATCACCATAAACTATCCCTGTTACATGTTGTATTTCTTGACCATAAAACACTAACAGATAAAAGAGGTTAATGCCATATCGAGGGAAAATGGGATGAGTGATTTGCCCTCTTTTTGCAGCAGTAAAAATTCTGTCAAATAAATTTTCTAGTTGGGAATAGCCTGTCACCTGTTTTGTTGGGTTTTTTTTTTTTTCCCCATTGAAAATACATCTTACAGCCAGCAAATAAACCTTACTTTGCAGAGAGGGCACTTGTACCTCTGAAGCCAGAGCAGGGACCTCCACAACAGAGAGCAGCAATCTCGTTCTTTCACACCTTTAACACATACCTCTCATTTACTTCTTCCTACATCAATACAATCCCCCTGTCACTATCTCGGCGTAAACCCAAGCGAGCTCTATCCCACCAAAATTCTGTGTTCCAGAAGCAAAATAAGAGGGCCCCAGCCTTGTGCCTGGTGGGTCCCAAAGCCTCCTGCGCCACTGCTAGCCCCCCAGAGACTAATCACTGAGTCATCTC
>NW_010224600.1:98036-103475 GCF_000690775.1 Eurypyga helias
CCCTTTCCTTTTTTTTCTCTCTTATGTTCTTGGCAGGTTAGTTTTCAGCCGAATCAGCGTTTGCTCAGAGGGACAGGAGTGCCAGCACCAGCGCAGGGGAGCCGGCAGCTTGGCTGCACATGTCATCCCAGCTCATCTTAAATCAGCCGTGAGCCCTTGTCCCAAGTGCACAGCGATTACTGCCTGGCACTACTTATAAAAGTGAGCACCACAATGCTTGTGAAAAAAGGTCACAATTAGATATGGCTAATGTTTTGTAATTGAAAGTTATTGCCTTTTTTCTTTTTTTTAAAGGAGGTTTTAAAAGGGGTTTTAACTATTCATCTTCTTCAAAACCAGAGATTTTTTTTTGAAAAAGACTGAAAACCAAAATGGTTCCAGTACCAGCAACCAAAACCTAAACAGATTTTCAGGTCCAGCATAACAGCTAAAATATTACTGAGGGGGAGGGACACTCTTTTCCAAGTAGGTGTAAGAGTTAGGAAAGACACAGCTATGCTGGATATCAGCACAGGACCTTCACAGTAGCAGCCCATAAAAAGGCCTTGGCAATGTCTGGGAGACACATGGAATCTGTTCCCAGTTTCTTTCCTGTTTCAAGCATGAGATGTTCAAGGCTGCATTTCTTGTTACCAACCCTTACCTGATCTCCACTCCTTTTTGGTTTTTTCTACTCATTTGGTGCTTACGGCTTCCTTCAGCGGGCACTGATAGCAACTTACACACATGATGTGGGGGAAGCCTGCTCTGATGGCATCTCCTCGTTGCCCACAGAGTGAGCCCTGCAAGTCCCGATAACCGCCAGCTCTGCCCCATGCCGCTGCCATCGGTGGCAGCCCTGGCACTGTCTTCGCTGAGCGCAGGGTCAGACTTGACAGCAAGGCTTTCCCTTCAGGCGATTCCAGCATTTCTGACCCAGCTCATCAGCCAGCAGAATGCCATGCACAGTACTGCTAACGCTTTTCCAACCAACATCACGCGGAAAATATGGCCCGGAGGAGGCAGCTGACAACCCAAATCACAGCGTAGACCCATCCTGGCACCCAGCTCACTGATGGTCCACACCATGCATGGATGTGTCCAGCAGAGATCCAGCCCTCGCTCGCCCTCTCTAAATCTACACATTCTATGAGCAACAAGCAGGGAAAAAGAACAAAATAAAATCATGGGCTTCTTGATAGATGATAAATACTCACCCTGAATGACCAGGTGGTGTTTGATGGTGGAAGAAATGCAATCTTGTGCTGGATTAATGTCTACTATTCTTCCAAATTTACAGTCTGTTACAGCAGTTTCCACTGTGCATAATTTTTTTATTCTTGAATCATTATGACCATGGCTCACTTTCCATTTTTTATACCAGCATCTGTCCTCCTTCTCAGGTTTCAAATTCTGACACCTCACCATTTTCACCCCTCTACTTCCCCCTCCTCCCGCCTTGGTCTGCCTACGTGCTGTGGTGGCAATGCTTTCTGCTGCGGTACCTGTGTCTCAGCATCTGTCTTAGCACCTTTTGTGCACCTGTTTCCACTCCATCGACTTTATTGTCAGCAGTTGTATTGCATTTCTTGCTCTTCTTTCCTCATCTTTATGAGCATCCATCACAGTGGCAAATGGAAGCTGTACATCTCTCACCTCAAAGCCACAGGTCTGCGTAGCAAGAGGTGATAAAAATATGATCTGTCTAGGAATCTTTGCACAGCCTCTTCTGCTGACTATGAATTGCTCATAAATTAAGAGTCTAAGATCTTTCAGGGTGTTTAGAAATTAGGGAATACAACACTGGATCACCCCAGCAGCTGCCATAGATACCTCCTGCCTTGTTACCAAAACAGCCAGTGCAGATGCTTCAGGGAAAGGGACAAGGGTACCAGAAAGGGACAGTGAGGGAACTTACTCGGAAGGAGAATCCCTTCCTAAATGTTTAGCAAAGAGTTAATGTCTTCAGGGATGTTAAGGCCAACAGAGACTAAATGAATCCTGGAGATCAAGAAGCCTCAGAGGTTGTTTACAGTTACATGAAAAGAAAAAAGTATTACCCTTTAAGAGTGGTAACATTTAGCATTTCAAGTGCATAGAAAGTCTTTTTATTTCTACCTTGCCATAAAGATTCACATCTCATTCATTTTCTCTACCCCATGCACTAGTGCATGTTCTTCTTTCTCTTCCTCTCTCAAGTTATTCCCTTCTTGCTTAGACAGCATCACCCTCTGCTGTGATCACTGCATGCTTATTAACCAGTTAAAGAACAAACACAACATTCACGGTTCTGAGTACTAATGATAAGGCAGAAAAACACTCTTACATGTGTTGTTCCTTTTTTTTATCATCTTTCCAACTTATTTCACCATGAGCACATGGGCTGTCTCTACAGAACCACCCACGACCCCAACCATTGTCCCAAGCAGGTACCGTTCACTTACAACATAAGAGTGCACGAGATACTCAGATTCCCTCAGCAGACATCCCTGCTGTTCCTGCCATGTATATTTGATGATAAGCATGTGGACTTTTATCTCACCCTGTTATATAAAGTCTGGCCAAGACCGACACGTGTCACCTCTCCATCCCTTACACGGAAAGGCAGAACTTCACCTTCCTTCCCAGCCTGCTTAGCTTAGTACCTAGCACCTTCATTTAGTATACTAATATAATTAAAATACTTCACACTTAACTTGAAAAAAAGCCATTTTTTAACCTTTTCTTATCATGAAAATTGACATTATTTCAACATACTTAACCCACTGTACTCCACCCAGTTTCAAATTCATGCTTCCCCTCCCTCCTTAAGACTTCCTTGGCTTTTTCTTGCAAGTGATTTTATAACAGATTTTTTCATTGTCCAAATACTTTTTTTTTTCTATTATTTCTATCTTCTTCAGAAGTACTTCAGTAGACTAGTACAAAAATACCTTCCCTTACAGAAGGCATTTAGCATTACCCTTTCCACTCACTGAGTCACTTTTTAATTCCGTATTTGGTTTACCTGCCTACTGAAACCGCAGGTAAACCATCCAGGAGCAGAATCACATTTACTATCTGTATCAAACACGTGTGTTTGCTCTCCATCTGCATAGTAACTGAGAATCAAACAGGGTATATGAAAGAAAACATTTTTGCCAGCAGCTCAGATGCTCCGTATCTCTCTTTGCAAACAATTTGAGTGAATGGGAAGAAAAGAGTCAGTGGTGGTTTGGGTTTTGGTTTTGTTTTTTTTTTTTTCTTCTAGTTGCACAAACAACAGAAGGAAAGGAATGCTGAAATGAAGCAAAGATCCATTTAGGCTGAGTATCATTTAAAATGTCCTAAAAGCAAAATCTGTTCAGATTTGTGTGAGTCTCTAAGGGGAAGCTGAAGAGGACTCATTCAGTTGAAGAGTTTAGAAAAAGCACTGAACACTGGAAAATAAGATGTAACAAAGATTCTCCCTGCAGTGGCAGGGGGATGGTCATGAATATCTCATTATTCCCATCATAATAGCTGAATGTGCATTTAATAGCAGTGAAAAACATGGGTGTCATCTACTCCACTCAAAATCATAATTTATGCAACACATGAAACATTTGCATTAATAATCCTGTTCATCACTGGCAAAAGCAGAAAGAGTTCACCAAGCAGCTATTTTTCTATGACTGTCCTAATCTGAGTTACCAAGTCCCCAGGAGCACAGGGTACAGCTGTGGGTCTCCCCAGCTTCTGTACCCCAAGAGGTACCCCAGCAACCAAGCCTCCATCTCTAGAAGATGCACCTTCAAACTAGCTGCCAGCATCACAGCCCAGGGAAAGCTCATGTTGTAAACAGGCATCACAGCCTGGACCAAACCCTATTATGGCAGAAGCTTATGGCTATATCAATTTACTCCAAAAACTCACGGGAGTCCTCATTCCAGCCGCTCGTACATTTAGTTTGCAGCACAAGCATGCCCTTCCTAAAGTGCAGAACTACTACCGTCCCTGATTAAAGAAGCCAATGACAAAAAGGTTTCTGGAAAGTGACATTACTACACATTATTAATTTACTGTCTATATTATCAGAGCACCATGGAGCCTCAGGCACAGCCACAGATCCCACTGTTCCAAACGCTGTACCAGTGCGGAAATCTCACAAACTGGCAGATATACGGATTTCTCATAACAGTGAGAAAACAGAAAAACAAGCTGTCAAGGAAAGGGGGGGGGGGGGGGGGGAAAGTGCAGCTAGAAGGAAGATCCCCTATAGATTCAAAATCAACCTACCTGCCTGTTTATTATGCCTTGTGCTTCTCAAGCTTTTTGGGTATAAAGCAAGACCTTCACTGAGTCTTCAAAGGACTGCAATACCCTCTAACAGGCTGTGCCTTCTCACTGCACGACTTCATCCCTGTCTGAGTCTGTCCAAACCGGAGTCAAGCACAACTTGAGAATATGTGATTTTAATGGCAATATACCCAGATCACTCGAATTAGGCTGAATTACAGCAAATGTCAAAGTTTTAAGACCAACACACAATAGCCAGGAACTAGCCATGTTTTACATTAACTATTAACTTTTGTTCTTCCCCCTTGTTAAACCAGCTGATCTGCTACCCTGGTTCTTCCCAAGCTTTTTTTTTCCCCCCTCCATCCAGACATGTTTGTTATTATATTCCCTGCGATATAGAGTTGTATGGCTGCACACACACCCCAGCACAAGTAACATACAGCTTTTTAACCATGTGAGGGATGTCTCTGTCTCAAAGAGTATTCAGGTAAAAGTAAAAACAACATTGTCCATCCTTCTGAAAAGAAAGCAGAAGCACTCGGGTCCAGATCCAAAGTGGGGCTCAGGAAAGATTTTGCACACCTAAAGTCAGGTGTGTAATGCCCAAATACCAGCTCTACACCTTTGGTACCTCTGCTGAGATTCAGCTGTCACCTTTAACCATCTGCAGAGGTTCATTATTTTAAGCAGAGACTTTAAGACAACATCAGCTCTAGAAGGGCCTTTTTCCCTTCGGTAGCTGAAAAGGGAGACAGGCAATTCAAAGCAGGTGGCTCCATGAACCCGCTCCCTGAGGATGACCAACACTCAGGAGAAGCAGTTCCCTATTGGAGATCCCACACATCCCCCTACTGCAAGATTTCCCACGCCAGACTAGCACCGAGCTCTCCCACGGAGGCTCTGCTACTCGGAAGACAAAAACTAGATTCAACAGGCAAAGAGGGAATATTCCCCGGGTCCGTGAGGTGCTCTCTCAGCACAGGGAGGAGACACGGGCTTCTGCCCCCTGGAGAGGCAGAAAGTTTCTCTCCCCATGTCACACGCACGGCTCAGCCCCGGACACCCCGGGCTGGCACGGGAGGGCGAGCAGCTCCACCACCCCCCCGGCTCCTCTCGCCTTTTTGCACTGATTTAACACGGTATTTCGAAAGGGAGCGAGGCCAGCCGAGTGCCCCTAGTTCGGGGAGGGGTGGGGGGGGC
>NW_010224601.1:0-3083 GCF_000690775.1 Eurypyga helias
GGTGGCTGCCGTACGCTCGAGCAGTGTCCGAGCCGCTCTGGGATGTTTGCTGGGGTTCACGAAGGATCCTGTATCTCTCCCTGGTGACTTGGGAAGTCTCAGCTGAGAAGTGTGCGTGGCTCTGGCAGTGCTGGTGAAAGGCAGCTTGTGTGCTTTACCTCTGGTGCTCTCAGTTTGAGGTGGATCTGTACCAAAATGAGGCAGCCTGCCAGACTCCCCTGGACTGGCAGTACCATGAGGAGATCCTGAAACTGGAGAAGGCTGGAGGTCGGAAGAACTGTCGCATCTTCACTTACACAGATCATGACCGATTCACCAGCCTGGAGGAGGTACCAGCTCTCAGTTATGCATGATCTGTACAGCAGTGTCTGTCAAAACCTGTACAGGCCTGCTGTAGTGGGAATGTTTGTCAGTTCTTGGCAATGTAGAAGCAAGCTACATCTCCTCTATGCAGGAGAACATACTGTTTCTGAAAAGCAGACACACTTGGTGCCCCAGGCCCAGGATGAGATTTCCTTGTTTCAGAACAACAATCAGGGCAGTTTGGTAGGGCTTAGCTTTGTAGCACTGTAGGTAATTGAATTTGTGTGTGTACACATACCTGTTCTCTCCTCCAACAGTGGAGCTGCATTTGGGAAAGATGTCCTGTTATATAATTAAGCTAGTTCCTGTCTGTTTCTCTCTTCCAGCGCTGCCAGAAGGTAACTGACTCAGATCATGAGGTGCCATCCTATCTAGCAGAGAGGATGGCCAACGTGAGGAGGAGAAGACAAGACCGTAGGCCAGTGTGAGTGCAGACTGGGACTCGGAGCTTGCTAATGCAGATCTCCTGCTCTTGGTGCCCCAGCTGCAGAGCAGCCTGGTCCATGGAAGTTGGTGGTTTGAGCTGTGTCACACCTGAAATTCAGCAGTTTGACTCCTCGTTGTGGGGGGTTGGCGCTGCCTGTGCGGGGCTGCTGAGGTGAGCTGTGACTTGTGCTGTTCTGTTGTTGACAGAGAAACAAGTTCTCTGAAGTCAAAAATCATCACCTGGGAACCCTCAGAAGAATTCATAAAGAACAGCCATGTGATTAATACTCCGGTCCAGACCATGTACATTATGGGGGACTTGGGACCTTACGGGAAGTGAGTGAAATCCTGAAGTCATTTTAATTTCCCAGAAGGAAACCCATCTTCCATCTTTACTCAAATCTCCTGTTTCTTCCGTTAGTTAAGGGGAGAGAAATCCAAGAGCTCAGTAACTCAGGTTGCTATTTCTTTCTGCCTCTGTCCTCAGCTGGACAGTGTATCCCTCCAAAAGGCTTCTTAAACTGATGTAGGTTATGTACATACATACGTAGTTAATGTAGGGGTGTGTTTGTTCCCTTCTGTGTCCCCATATGTCTTCACTGGCTCGGCTGTTCCAGAGCAAGAAATTGTATCTAGTTAGACTGTGTTTCTTGATGTCTTCCATTAGACTTGGTCACAGGGAGTATGAACGTGTTCTTTGCACAATCAAGGTGGATGGCAATGGGGTGATCACAGTGAAGCCTGACTTTACTGGCACGAAAGGAGCCTACCGGTGAGTGCTGCGGGGCTGGTACCTCTTGCGGGACTCAGAGAGAGGCCTGAAATGGCTGTGTCCTAGTCACCCTTCAGGCACTGGATCAGCACTTAAACTGAGGGATATTTTTCAGTTTTACTCCAGAGATTTCTAAGACAAGATTATTGTATACTTGTGCTTCATGTCGCTGGGGTGGGGGGGCTTTGGTGCCAGTCCCTAGGGATACAGGTTATGCATGTGCTGGATACAAGTGAGTCTCCCTTATCAAGCTATTGATGCTGGCAGGTGCTTGGAAGCAAGGAGAGGGCCGTTAGTGGCCCTGTGTTACTGCACTGACCTTGGTGGGGGGCTGCTATGTCAGGATAGCACAGATGATCCTGTTGCTGCCCATGCCTATTCTCTGTATAAATGGAGGAGTTTTGCCCAGGTGTTTTGTGGCTCTGCAGGATTGAGCTGGATGGAGAGAAGCGAGAGGTGTGGAAATACACCATTGAGAATGCGTCCGTAGAAGTGCAGCCAGAGGAGGAGGAACGCGAGCAGCATCTGTTCAGAGACGTAAGGACTGGCCTCCACTGATCATACTGACTAGTTCTCCTGATTTGATAGAGCAGCTCAGACCCTCATGTTGGTGTAATTGTTAGTGATGTACACACCTAAATTTGACAAAATGAGTGTCACCGGTAGACAGTGTCATCATGGCCAGCAATTTCAGAACACCAGCAAATACTCTCTGATTGCTCATTCCTCACTCTAGGTAGAGGCCTTGTCCGGTATGAGGTGTGTTGGCCTCTGACAGCAGTGATCTGTGTAGTGAGAACTGATGCAAGAAACCACTGATTTAGGTGGTGCCTTGCTGGCGTCACCTGCCAATGGTTTTCCTTCCCCTCTGAGCGGTGGGCAAGCCCTTTCCTTGGTCTTGGTCTTCCTCTTGCTGCCTATACACATACTGAATGATTTCTTGTTGCCCATAACGTCCCAGGATATTTGGATCTCATTTTATGTCTTGATCTTTCTGAATTGCCTCTTTGGCTGTGGCAGTTTATAAAGGTACTTGATGTTTTAAGTTTTTCATTTGTGTGTTTCCTTATTGGCTTTGTGGTGAATAAGGAAATCACGATTTTGTTACACTGATGTCCCATCTATTGATTTCATTGGAATAGTCTATGCCTGTGTTTTAACATGTCATTTAAGAGCTGCTGATTCTTCAGACCTTTTTCCTTTTGATTGGCCTTCAATGAGGTTTTTTCTAAAGCTGAAGTTCCGTGCAGTGTTAGCAGTTATACATCTTTATTCTGTTAGATTATTATATTCCCTGTATCTGCTATAACAATTGAAAACTCCCTGTGTGCTAAGCCTGGCAACCTTTTGAATGGGTTGTAACTTATATCCATTACAGTTTTTGCAATAAGTAAAAACATATATAATGAAAAAGACACGTTTTCTAATCCACTTGTTCTGTGCTTTCAGCTGTACAGTCGGCACAAAGAATACCTCAGTGGTCTCGTAGGCTCAGAATTTGAAACAGTGAGTACCAGCAGCA
>NW_010224601.1:3096-18674 GCF_000690775.1 Eurypyga helias
AACCTGGAGCCCAGCTGTCTTTGGAGACCATTCACCTGGTTACATGGCTGCCATGTGTACCACGGTCTCCAAAGACCCTTTCATTCTGGGGGACTGTTGGCAGATATTACCTTGTGTTTTTCCAGCAGAAAATTGGGTCAAAAGGGATGGGTTGCAATGGATTTGGGGCCTGCAGAGGTCCCCTGCATCTGTCGGACCAGCAGCAGAGCATGCTGAACGCTGCAGTCTCTGTGAGACTGCATGTATTGTCTGAAGGCCTTTGACTAAAAGACTTCAGAGAGAATGGAGGGTTTATATTTTTTAGAATAGTGATTGCTGTTAACTTTTTGAATGTCAAACATATGTATGTACCACTTTGTTCAAGTAAACAGCCTCTCCCACCCTCAGACTCATGCACAGTTTCCCTTCTCACTGAATTACCCAGATTGCAGTATTTTTTGCTTAAATCTTGTTTGCCAAAGTGTGAAAGTTGTGCTTTCTTGTACTTTGATGAAGTGTCTCCGCTCGTCTTATGCTTCCCTTCCCCCCACCTTTAGCAAGTGTAGGAACACTACAGGAGAAACAGGACTATGATTTCTGCAAGTGACTTCTCACTACATTTTATATCCATCTTGAAGTCTGTTAAAGACATGATTTACAGAGTAGTGAACTCCTGCAGTCTAGGAATTTGATCTCTCTTGAGGAGCTTCGCTCCAGAGGGACCATTCACTTCTGGAAAGGACAGTATGAGAAGTTGTGACACCCCACCCCCGCCAGCAGCGTGAACCATTCATGTACAAATGTCTGTGAAATACCCCTGTTGAGAGGGGTTTGCATGAGTTTCCAACAGTGGTCACTGAGCCCTTTACCTTGTTTATCTGCTGCTTCTTACAGACTCTGCCTGGTACACTGCGGCTTTTTGTGAATGGAGAAATAGGTGAGTCCTTATTATAAACAGCAAGTACGGGGGCAAATCTGGGTCTGCTGGGATGGCTGCAGCTATGAAGGGTCCAAGGATTCTTGGATCGCAGGCTGGTCCAGAGTAGGTGATTCTCTCTGTAGAATCCTTTAATTCCTCCTTCCCTTCTTCTGTTTCGTGGCTATCCCCTGGAGTGGCCTTTTCAGATTGGAGGTTACAAATACTGCAGCTGTTCTAGGAAGACAAACAGATGTGAAAAAAAGGAGAGCATACTGGGAAGTTAATAGAGATTGTAGCAAAGAAGGCAATTAAATGTGTGACCTCTCTAATCTGGGGGGATAGGGCTAGTGTATGGGGGAATATAGTGTAGAGAAGAAACCTTGGATCTTCTCTGAGGGTCATATTCTGTTACTTTGAAGACCCTGGCTTCTTCCAGCTTCCAGCAGTAACTGGTTGTCCCTGAGGTTATTGGTGCTGGCTCTTCCAAAAGTCTACAATGGGTACTGGAGGAGTTTGTGTGGAATTGAGCAGCTAAAGTTCATTCTCTCTTCTCAGTTTCAGCTCAAGGCTATGAGTATGACAACCTCTATGTTCATTTCTTTCTGGAGCTGCCTAACCGTAAGTATTCATATTTCCAGGCATCTCAGAGCAGTTTAAGGCATGAAGCATGCTTTGGCTGGTCCATCAGATCTGCTCTGCTGAAAGTCAGTAAAAGTTACTGTAGGGGCTGGGACCTAATTGGAGGTTTTCAGAGCTAAAATTGCAGACTTAATTTTTTGAACTGAACTCATGTCTGGGAGAATGTAACATCTTCCCCTGTTGTCTCTTCTAAATCAGGCTGGGACATATAGATCATCGGCTTCTCCACCAGTGGTAGAGGTGGACTGGAACAAGACGGGGTGGGACACATCTAGGGAAATTCAATTCCAGTCATCTAGGACAGACATTTTCCTGTGAGCTGCTCTGGTTTGAGAATCCTCCCTCTCACCCAAAGCATTCACCACTGTGCTCATGTTCTCTTCTCCCAGAGTGGTCAAGCCCCACGTTCCAGCAGCTATCAGGAGTGACACAGACCTGTGCCACCAAGACAGCGGGCTGGGTAAGGACGCTTTTAAACCTGCGGAGCAGAGTTTGAGCAGGCATTCTCTGAAGCTACAGATACATCCAGCAGAGATTGTGATTTGCAAGCTCCTGTCAAGGGCAGAGCATGTTTGGGATTTTCCTCGTTCTGGTTATAGTTGCCAGTTTTCAGGATGCCATTGTGTCCATATAGAACTAGACCAAATGAAACTGCTTCAAAACAGTTTCTGGAACCTCTCTTTTTTCTCCTTCTGGCTGATTGATTGCCTTTGGAGCTTTGATTTTGTGCTCAGAGTTAAAGCATTGTTCTGGCTTCCCTGGGGCAGGAATGAATAGAGTCTCTAAATTGGTTTCTCAAAATGAACCCTTCCTCCTTTCTGGGAAGTCGGTTCCATTGCTGTCTCCAGCTCCTCTCTTAAAAAATTTGAATTTTATCAACTTTTTGATGTCTTTTATGTGAGCTAATTTGCATATGACAAAAATATCATTATCATACAACATTTCGGTAATAACATTGAGGTATTTTGCTTGGCTCCTGTAAAGATTGTGGTGGTGTAGTACTTAAACAACTGGCTGATTTGTCATTTGAGGTGTGTGACTCCTTCCCCTTTTCCATGATTTTTATCAGCCTCTTCCATCAGCATGGCACTTGGGAGTGTATGGCAGTCCATCATGCAGTCAAGTGTTTGTTAGGATGATGTGATTGATCTTGTTTGGGCATCATTACCTCTTTTCTGCCATTAGTTCTTTTCTCCCTGCTCTCTGTGCCCCCTGCAATGCTAGCAATGAATTCTTTTATCCAGGAATCTGATCTCTGTCCTGATCCTTTTCTAGGATAATGTGGCACACTTCTGCTACCCCTTCACTTTGGAGATGTTTTTCACCCAAGAAAATGAATTGAAAGGTGTGTCTCTTTGCTGCTCTGCAATGTGAAACTGAAGTCTTTTGATTGTAGTGTAGGCATCATGCTGTCCAGCATGTTGGCCCGTCACCAAGATGAAAGGACAAAGGGAAATGTTGCCCACTCAGCAAACATTCACCCTGTCACCACCACCTAACCTCTGGACACATATTATATTTCCCTTGCCCAGCAATATGTTAGCATTTCATAGAATCATAGAATCATAGAATGGTTAGGGTTGGAAGGGACCTTAAAGATCATCTAGTTCCAACCTCCCTGCAATGGGCAGGGACACCTTGCACTAGACTAGGTCATAGATTTGTAATAACCCATTTGTATGGGTTCATTGGTGTTGTCCTGCTCAGCTTTTTCCAGTTGCAAAATGACTTGGATCTTAGCTGGTCTCTCAAAATGCTGTGCTGCATAGAGCCCTGCAACTCTGCAGCAGGAGAAACAGGCAGCTTTTTTGTACACAGCTGAAACCCTGTGCTGAGTCTTATGTTTATAGACACACTCAGTGACCTGTACAACCTTTGTAAAGTTTATGCCGCTTTGAAACTTCCAGCTGTATTTTAAGCTGGGCTTCTCTGCTGCCTATTCCTCCTGCTTCACTACACTACTGCTGCTTCCTCACCAACACGGCTGCTCTTTGGATTGCAGTTGCTGGGGACAGCTTTGCAGCATGCCTTGCTGCGTGAATCCAGTGTACATGTTGGATTTGAGTATTCAACCAACTAATAAATTTTCAGCCTAGAATAAACACGATGAGTTTGTTTCATCATGGAAAAAAAGAAATACTTGGAGACCTGTGAGAGAATCCAAGTTAATAATCCCCCAGTAATGGTGGGAAAGGTCAGAGATAAAAGGTTCCCCCATCTGGCATCAGATCATTCACATAAGATTGTCTTGTCTGCCCAAAGGTAATTGAGGAACCAGTTTGAACTTGTTCTCAAAACAAAGAATTTTCCTAAATTTTTACCATCTTACCAATGATACGGTTTTCATCCTCACATCTGAGGGTTCATCTTTTGCAGAGGAAAATAATCACCCATACATCTAGGTTTGTCATTGTAGAAGAACTACAGAAAGGACTACCCACTAGTAGAGTTGGGCATTCAGCATTTTTATTTTCTCTGTGATAGTCTCTCTCACAAAGCCGTGATCTGCTCCCCTTCCTTGCAGATAGTTTCCCTCAGTGGCCCATTCTCTACTTTGAGGTCCTATCCCTGGATTTTTGGCAGAGGCACCGCATTGAAGGATATGGTTCTTTGGAGCTGCCAGCATCGCCAGGTAAAACCTACTTGGGACATTATGTTAATTGTCTAGGAGAATGAGCTGTGTGGTTCTCTTGAGAATGGTTTCAGCTGGTCCTGGGGAAGCTTTGCCTTTGCATACTGAAGGGGATAGCTACCTGTCTGTGGGGCAGCAAAGAAGGATTGGATGCATCCTGTACCATTCTGCCATGTTGAGAAGCGTCATGGGTTGCCATCCTTGCTGCTTTGGTGGTTCTGTCACCAAATCTTGTGTGACAAAGCTCCGGGGTGATGCTGCACATCTGTCTTTTTCATAGCAGTAGCCCTCTGTCCCACATAGAATTTGAGGGTCACATCTTCTGACAACCACATGTAGTAAGGAGGTGCTCCTCACAGGCAGGGGGTACTTTCAGTGCTTGCTGTGTGACTGCATGGCCCTGACTCAGTGGGAACATGCTATAGAGATGCAATGCAGTGTTTCTTTGCAGCCTACTGTAGTTTGGGTCAGCAGGTATTCATCCACCATGCTGTGGATGACTCAACAGTCACAGCTGCTAAGCTGTCCTGTTGTTCTGGCTCAGGTCTCCACATGCTCACCATCCCTACCTGGCGCCCTGTGAAGCTTGGGACAGTTGCTGAGCTGAGGAGATTTTTCATTGGTGGATCTCCTGAGTTGGAGGACTTAACCTACATCAGGATACCATCAACCTTCAAGGTGGGCTTAGCTGCAGGGCACTGCCCTTGCTGGGAGATGGTAGATTATTCTTTCAGCTTCAGATGTCTGTGAACAGCCTGGACCAGATTCGTACAAGAATGGGCTGGTAGTCCTGTCCCTCTGACTAAAGAAAGGTCTCTGTGAGATGTGATCATGGACAGAGGATCAGGCAAACACTGAGGCGAGCTCTCTGCCATCTGGGGTGTGTGCAGGTTAACGAAGTGGGTGAACATGGACCAAAGCCCTGACTTACCCTGCCTGTGCTGGCTCTGTCCAGAAAGTGTCTGCCAGCTCAGCATTTTTTACCAGTTTTCTGTGTATTTGTAAGGAATCTGGGCTGTACTGCACCTGAAAGAGTTTCTCAAAGCAAGAAGCTGATGGGCGTGAGGCAGGCAGAAATTTCACATTGTTAAGAAAGCTGCAGAGGTGTTCACTGGTGTAGTGAGCAAGTTGATCTTAGTAGCAGCTTTATGTGGGAATGAGCCTTGATGCAGTTGTTGAAACCTTTCTCAAGCACTGCACTATCGGCTTGCTAGTGTTTAGGTCCTGCCCTCAGCACAGCCTGGAATCTCCTCCTTTTCTGACCTTGTTTTCCATGTGCAGTGGGGAAGAGAGAGCCTCTGTGCCCGCAGGAGTGCATGCTCCTGGTGGGGCACGCTTGTCTTCTCTAGATTCAGCCTGCTGCAGCGGGTTGCAGTCTGTGGTTACTCTAACTTGTGCGTTCTTTGCAGGGAGAACGTCTGAGCCGCTTTGGTTTTCGCACAAAGACAACAGGGAGCGTCACATTCCGGCTTTACTGCATGCAGCAGTCTAAGTAAGTGCAGCAAAGTGAGTACAAGCTTCATCTTGTGTGCTGTGTTTTGGCAGCCCTGAGGTCCTCCTGTACTTCTATGCAGAGCCTTTCTGGAAACCAGTGCCCTAAGGCAGCGCATGCCGAGTGCGTTGGACCGGCTTGGAGGCTTCAGCCAGCAGAGCTCTGTCTGCAGTGTTTTGGGTAGGTCTTTCAGTGTCATTCTCCCTGGCAAGCCTTTGGCTCATTTTTGCCCCCTTTTTAGGCTGGGCAGAATGTCAGAAGAATCCGTTACTGTGGGGATAATTGCCCCCTCTATGAGCTCTCTGAGTCCATAGCAGAGGTTAAACGTTCTGATTCGAGCTGAAAACTTCAGGAGATATCAGTTACCTCTCTGCAGGCAGGAGGGATAACAGCTCTGTGAGGACCAAGCCTAGGCTGGGCTGCCCTGTCTTGCTTGGTGCTGAGCATAGCGTGTGGCGCTTATACACAGGCTCTGTCTCTCCGTTAAGCATAGAGCAAAGACAGTCCTAGAAATAAGTGAAGAGAGCAGCAAGGACCAGGTGCTTTGTTGCTGGAACATAGTAACAGGAAGTGAGACTCCTGCTCCAGGAGAGATGATGGTCACTGGACAGACTCATCCCTCCCATGCCCTGGGGCTGTTTGATACATTCTGGCCTGCTGTCACCTGCTGTGTTATAGAGGCTTTCCAGAGGGCACGGCGCCAGATGCAGGAAGCACGCAAGAGCCTTCCTCAAGACCTCATCGGCACCTCTGCCTCCACTGTGCACCAGTCGCAGGAGCCGTGATTGACCACCTCCACTGCCTGGGAGCACTCAGAATCTTCTCTGCAACACCAGCTCTCCTTGTTCATCGGGAGGCACAGTGCTTGTGCCTGCCAGCTTTTGAAGCCCTTCTTTTGTTGTTTTCCCTGGAAGGAGGAAGGGATCTCTTAACACATCCAGGTCCAGAATCTGCATTTCCACAGGTACCTGTAGAAGGAGCCCCATTTTTTTAAGGCATTTTGTTACCAGGCCCTAACAATACAGCCAATTGTTCACATTTCTGCTGTGCAGACTAAAATACTGACATGGGACCTGTTAACTCTTAACACCTTTTCAGAAATTGAAATGTAAATGATTAGAAAAATGTCGTCTACATGACTTGGTAAATGTAGTTCTCTTCTAAAGAAGAGGGTGATGTTGAAGGTCAAGGCATGAATGCTATTTGGGATTTAATGAAATGAGTAGATAACTTCTTGAGAAGTGCTGATAACCTTCATCAGCATTTGTAGCTATAGGTCAGTCAATAGTAAAATAAACCTGTCCTCCTGTGGCTTAAAATATATTCATTTTTAGAGAGAGAAGGCTCTGTCACCTGTAGTATATGAAATGAAAGCAAGGGAATGACATTTGACAGATCGAGAACTGGAGGAGAGGGTTACATTTCCTTATATGTGCCCAGAATATTTCTGGCTCTGCAGTCTTGAGCAGGAGTGTTCTTTGTGCTAGAATAGAACTCAAAACACGCACTTCCCTTAGTTCATAGCAGAACTTTGGCTGGGGCTGGACAGTTTGCAGATGAAAGCAGATTATAACATTTACACAGCAGCTGAACTTTGAACTGTTCAAGCTGTTCATTTGAGCTATGGTTCATTGTTCCATCTCTGATTGCAGTACACTGCATTGCTTCCTGGGGAAGCATGTGTGTACCCAGTTTTTACTGTTTCTTCTGTTCTTTTCTTGGATTTTCTTTTTCTCTTGTTCTTTGTTCCTGTCTCAAGCTCACAGGAGTGAGGCTACCTGCAGACCGACAGTGCTGCATTGGTTTGTGCACGAGTCACACTTCCATGTGTTCTTCACCTCTGCTCCCAACCCAAGGGGTATGAAGAAAAATCTTAGGCTGAGATTGTGCAGGTCTGCATGTGGCTGTACAGTTAGAATTCACAAACAGAATGAAATAGGAATTGGCATTCCTTTTGCTCTGCACATTCCCCCTTCATAGGGAACACAAGACTCATGGTTGCAGCCCTGTGTGTGAGTGTTAGAACGTCCCCCTCTTCCTTGATGTTCTGTTGTCTTCCTCACTCCCTTCTTGCCATTTTGATCTCGTCCCAGCTTTCACTGGGAAAACCAAAATTCTGGGATTGTTTCTCCTTGACCTTTGTCATCAATCAGTCTGGCAGCTTGAATGTGTCTGGCAATTTGTTATAAAAGAGGATTCTTGCTCTCCTTCCTCTCCTGCTACCTCTCCTTTTTGACGGAAGAGGCTGCCAGCGTGTATTAGATAGCACGGCCTGTTAAGCAGAGCACACTGTCTGCGGCCTAGAGCTGGATGATGTGTCTTGTGCATGAGTCAGGTCTCCACTTACAGTGTTGATAGGATGGCTGTGATGAAAAATGCCCAGTTCTGGAGCAGCGGAACGGAGGAGTGTGCGCTCTCATGTCTATAACGATATAGTCACGTTTCACAGAGATTGACCCACTCAGTGCCCGCGATGAAAAGTGTTCAGTGAGTCTGTAGTGCTCTCTATCTCTTCTTTATCGTAGTTCACATCATGGCCCTCTATTGCATGCTATCTAAGCAATGCTTCATTTCCTTCTGGATGTTTCTGTTGTGCTGCTCACTGATAGATGAATTGCCCTTTTCAGGATTGAGTTGCAAGGTTAAGAGAATACGCCTTTTATCCATAAAATAACAGAACAGCATTCTGAGTGAGATGATGCCAAAGGCATATCCTGGTAGTGGACTCTTCTGATTAGAGGATCAGGTTCCTGACATGTGCTTGCTGCTCAGCACATTTATGTGGCAGGATTTGGTGTACTGAGTGTTAAGGTTGCACAGAGATGTAGTAAGGTTTACATAAGGATGCTAGTTTTGCCTGTTAAAACTCTGAGAAGTGTAAAATCTTACAGAAACTCGCGAGAGAACAAAATCTAAAAATAAAAAGTCATTGTAACCAAAGAAGCAATTCTTCCAAAATAAGACACTGTTAGCGGTTTTTCACCTTCATGTTTGCAGCCTCCTTGGCCTGACAGAACAACATGGTGCTCATAAAGTATGTTTTGAAGAAAGCCTTCAGCAAATGTTCTTCGAATATGCCCTTTTAAAAATTAAACTAGCATATTCCCATATACTTGTGCTTATATGGAAATGTCACTGATCTTTTAATCAGAACTGGCATTTGGTGCAGGGCTTGTGCTCTGAGCTTGCCAAGGAGCCTGGGCAGCTGCAATGGGGGTCCTGCATCCACCTGGTATGCAGAGATGAAAGAGGAGATGGCCCATGGGGACAGACAGAAGGGGAGGCTGGTGATCTCCCTGCAGCGATGAGGATTCCCTCTGTACAGAAGTGTCCCTACAGTTTGCATCGGAGGGATGTCTTTGCAGTGGAACTCAGCAAGAGAAGGGAGAGGAAGGGAGCACTGTGGGTGCACAAGAGCTGGGGACAGGAAGGCACCCGTTAATGGGACAGGGGAGCCTGGCAGGCTTGGGGTTGCCATGAACAGAAGATGGAGGCACGCTGGAGGGCAGAGGAGCCCACAGCAGGTGCAGGCTAGGCAGTGCAGCAGGCCTGGGGGAACCAAAGCAGGTCTAGCAGTGAGACTGGGACGTCAGTGCTGTCCCTGGTACATGGCCAGGAGCCCCCCAGGTCTTGCTACATCAGCTGCAGCAGCGTAGCTGGTTTCTCTTCTTCCTTCGGGGCAGACCGGAGCTGTGATGGTTTTTTGAGTGCCAGCTGAAGTTCCAGCTGAATGGGTGTCTGTCTGAGGCTGAATCCTGCAGCCTTACCAGTGATGTGGTCTGCATGGGGGCAGGAGCCCGCTGAATATCCCTGGAGGCCTTCTGAACATCTCATTAAGTGAACTGTGAGAAAAAAGGTAGTTGCAGAAATGTCTTGGTGGACAAAAGGGCTGCGTTGGCAGGGCTTGCGTGATGCCGGTCAGCAGCCATTAGACATTCCAGTGCAAGTGTAACAAACAGAAAACCTAGAAATGGGTCTTCCACGTGACTGGAGGATGTGCTCCCAGGAGTTGTGTTTGGGGAGGATGCTGAGCTGCGTGGGAAGTGTAGCTGCCAGCTCTCCGGAAGGGCATGCGTCTGACAGAGACGTGTCTTGTCGCTGCGTGGGGAGGTAGACGCATATTTTATCTGCACTGGGGGTTTAAGTGGTCGTTATTAAACAGCTATGGGAGGCTGCTTGTTGGCTCAATATATTTTAAATTTAGCCACTTGGATGGAGTGTCAGAGGAAAGGTCCCTGCAGACCCTCTCCTGGCAGGGAAGTGAAGGAGTGGGCTGCTTTGTCTTTCACCCCCAGCTGCCTTTTAATGTGCTTATTGTCTTCTCAGGGTGTAGCCTGTGTTCTCTAAAGCTAATGTCAGTATTTCACTGCAAGGCAGGGTACAGCCAACCTGAGCAAAATCACACTTCATTGGATCAGTCAAAAAATAAGTGTCTTTGTGCCCCTTTTCCTGCCTTGAATACACTGCCTTGGTTAAAGTGATCCCCAGTGCCGTGGAGACTGGAGGCACTTTCCTTTCTCTCTCATCTGTCAAGATCCTTTTCTAGAGTACCATGAAAAATCAGAAAGGACTGATAGAATTAGACTTTTGTATAATTTATTCATGAGTTCTTAAAATCTGACGTTCAAAACAGTTGGGGGAATCTTTGCAATGTGTGAAAGAGAAAATTGTCTTGAAGGCATGTGATTCCGAGTTGTTTCAAACTTTCCAGATCTGAGAATGAGAGGATTGGCCCTTTGGGCAGATAGGAAAGGTGTATTTCCTGTGACTTAACCTAGCCTTAGAAAGCCAGAAAGGTCAAGCTGGGTACCAAGGTCTAGTCTACTGCTTTCCTTCAGGCAGCATCACCTTGACTTAAAGCCTGAGGGATGCTTGTTCAGCTTATTCTTTACATGAAGATGGAGACTACAGATCATCTCTTCCAGATGTTTAGGTTTTCAGAGGTTTTTTGCTGTAGCAAATTCTGTTGTATAGAGCAATTGACAGTGGCAGCTTGTGCATGAGCTGAGCAAAGCCTGTTGTCAGGCGGCTGTTGTCAGGCAGCGTGGCGTCTCCCTGTTGGCGTGGTGGGGCATGCACAGGCAGCGGGGTGCTGCGGTGTGTTCCCCATGCTTGGAGGTGGTGTGGAGCAGCCCATCTTAATTTGCTTATCCCTACCTTGCCTCTGAGATCCTGGATTTCCCATGCCACAAGACTTGGCCTGTGTTCTTGGCACCGAGTGCAACTCCCTGACTCCCTCAGCACTGCTGCACCCCATGGCTCTGGTCTTTGCCCTCCCTGGGCAGCTTTCCAGTCTATTCCTTGACATACTGTTTCTGGCAGCTGCTCCACCATCTCTGTCCTGTGCCTACAAAGGGAATAGTGTCCCTGAAGTGGCAGCAGTGGCTGCAAAATGAATGAATGGCTTCAGGTGTTTTCTGAACCGCAGCCAAGCTGCAGTCCTTGCAGCCCCCACTCCTGTGTCACGTAGAGCCTAGCTGAGCTCTGGATTTCGGTCAAGTCCGCACTGTCAGCCTGACTCAGGGCCCAAGGGCTTACTTTTCTCTGCATTTCTGGTGAGGATTAATTCTACACCCCCTTGTTGTGTATGTCTGAGCAGTTTCTTTCAGTGGCCGTTGCAGACTGGTGTCTCCCAACAGAGGCAAGTCCTCAGAAATGGGATTGATCTTAGGGCAGCCACAGACTTCACCAGCCATCCTGTAACCTCTGCTAAAAATACCTTTATAATTTTTCATGTGTAAGTGGAGTGCGTGTCACTCCTTGTGTTTCTGTGCTGCATTTTCAGTTGCTGTCAGCTGCCTGACTCACCTGAAAGCTCGTAAATACGTAGAATCATAGAATCATAGAATGGTTTGGGTTGGAAGGGACCTTAAAGACCATCTAGTTCCACCCCCCCTGCCATGGGCAGGGACACCTTCCACTAGACCAGGTTGCTCCAAGCCACATCCAGCCTGGCCTTGGACACTCCCAGGGATGGGGCATCCACAGCTTCTCTGGGCAACCTGTCCCAGTGCCTCACCACCCTCTCCGTGAAGAATTTCTTCCTGATATCTAATCTAAACCTCCCTGTTTTCAATTTAAACCCATTACCCCTTGTCTTGTCACTACAGGCCCTTATAAAAAGTCCCCTCCCAGCTTCCTTGTAGCCCCTTCAGGTACTGGAAGGGGCTGTAAGGTCTCCTCGGAGCCTTCTCTTCTCCAGGCTGAACAAGCCCAATTCTTGCAGCCTTTCATCGTAGGAGAGGTGCTCCAGCCCTCGGAGCATCTTCGTGGCCTCCTCTGGACTCGCTCCAAGTGGTCAATATCCTTCTGATATTGGGGGTTCCACAGCTGGACGCAGCACTCCAGGTGGGGTCTCACCAGAGCAGAGTACAGGGGCAGAATCCCCTCCCTCGCCCTGCTGGCCACACTGCTCTGGATACAGCCCAGGATACGGTTGGCTTTCTGGGCTGCCAGAGCACACGGCCGGCTCATGTGCTGCAGATGCAGGCGCTGGTAAAGTGAAGTGTGTCTCTGGCTTTTTTTTTTTTTTTTTGCAGTCCCTGTTGCTTACAGCAGAAATTAAGAGCTGTCTGAGCCTCCTCCACTTAGTCCCTGCATCTCCAGAGCTCTTGGGGAGCTGGTCTCCCCGCAGCCATGTCTCAGTTCTTGGGGTCAGAGGCTGCTCTGCCCGTTGTCTTGGCTCTTGCCAAGGAGCAAAGCTCGAGAGGGACCCAGCACGAGAGAGAGGGTGTGTGGATGGGATCTGGCTGGAAGGGAGAGGGGACCTGCAGTCCTCACTGGAAGTGAGAAGCTGTTGCGATGGGAAATGGGAAAGGCTGTTGTGTAGGAGGCATGGAAGTTTGTGAAGTGGGAATGCTGGCTTCCATGGTACTCTGTGGAGCTTAGGAGAGGAGGAAAATGTTGATTTGGGAGCCTCTTGATGGGACCTAGCTAAAAAGGGAACTTCAGATGGAGGCGGGGTGGTCCTGCTCCATGTCTGGCGTGGAGAAAGGTGCTGACCTGTCTTGCTCACAGGGGACCCTGCTCTGGCAGCCCGGTGTTAGTACTGGAGATCCGACCGGCCTGTTGAGCAGTGGGGCACAGCAGTGCCATGAGGCGACAGGCAGGATGAGCTGTTCGGTGTCAGCTCTGGCAGGAGAAAGGATGCTCCAGTGTGACGATAGACAAAAGCATGGTCAGAGCCATCCAGCTCAGCAGGGACAGCCAGAGCGTGGTGTCCTGGCTCTGGTGACAGGTGAGGATGGAGAGCTGGGGCTGGAAGGCTTCGTCTTTCTCATTTGCCTTGGGGAAGGGTGAGTGTGGAGAGTGCAGGGCACATGGAGCTGAGGAATGCCCTTCAGCAGGGGGAGGTGAAGGCAGAGGCAGGGAGTTGAAACCTCGTGGTGGGCTGTGGAGAGCTGAGCTGCTGTGATGTGGGAGGACGCTTTTCCTTGCTGTTTTATGGTGGCTGTGTATGTCCCTCTGTGGGGGAGGCCATCCTTGGCATTAGAGCGATTTGCAGCAGTGAGTTCTTCTGTGACCTGCTGGGGTGGTGTGGGTGACACAAGAAGCCCCTGCCCTAACAAGCTGCAGTAAATAAGTGCAGCACAAACATGAGAGGTGCTGCAGCAGCTGGCTGTGTCCAGGTCAACCATACAGCTGTGCCCAGCTCCACCAGCAACCCCTCTGTGCAGTGACACCCTGCTCCTGCCCTCCAGGCTGGGTAGGAGGTTGCTTCTGAAGGCATGGGGCTCAGGGGAGCGTGAGAAACTGCCAGCAGCATGTGGCCTGACAGTGTGTGGTGTACCAAGAGCTGTCCGGGGGGATCCCCAGGATGGCTGGAGAAGGTGCAGAGGCTCAAGCACTGATGTGCTGGCACCAGGTGTGATTTCATCCGCTCTGCACTCTCTGCTGTGGCTCCTCCTGGACAGGAGGGTGGCTTGCGTGTGCAAGCAGGGCGTTGGGCACTGAGTTAGCGCTGCTCTTCAGGGGGAGCTGGTGGCAGGAGAGACACCTCCTTGATGTGCCTGCCCCGCCTCCCCAGAAGGAGGAGGAGACGGAGGAGGAGAAGAAAACAGAGCAGTGAGAAGGTGGGATCCCAGGAGTGACGGCAGAGGGTGTGCTGTCTCTTCTGGAAGTGCAGAGTGCTCTGTCCCTTGAGTAAATTAAGCCCTGCTGCTTGTGATGGGAACTCTCCCCGCTGATGGGATGTGCGGTAAGGCACCTCCGCCCTCCTGCAGAGAAGCACGGGGAGACACTGGTGGGAGGGGGAGCCCACATAACAACCCCCTGATTCACTCTGAGGAGCCACCAACCCATGTGAGTCCCATCTGCACAAGCTTTGGGGAGCACAGAGGCACAAGGGCAGGTGGAAACCCGGATTAGGGACTTGGAGGAAGGGACTGGGTTGGGCCCCTCCTGGCAGAGCCTCAACCCCAGGGCGCTGGTGTGAAGGCACATGCTGTGGGGGGTGATGTCTGCCTGGGGGCATGGGAGACTTTTTGGGGTGCAGGGGAAGAGCATTTTCCGTTGGCACAGGACTTGTTACTGGTGTTTAAGACAGGAAGCAAAGGTGGGAAAAGGGATGGATCTGGGTGATTCCAGAAGAAGCATGGGAAAACAGAGGGATAAGGAGACAGAAAGGAGGGGTTGCAGGTGAACAGTTTGCTGGTCAAGTACACTCATCTGGCCATGCCCCACACCTAGAGTTCTGCGAGGGCTCTGTATCCCATGTGCGTGGGGTGAGTGCAGCATGCGGAGTCAGACCAGGGCTCAGAGGGGTGTGTGTCTGAGCCGGCTGCTGGAGGGATCCACACTCCGTCTGTACATGTGTACGTATATATGTATTCCCTAGGGAGGGGAACAGGATGAGGCAGTTGGTGCTCTGCATCTGTCAGTGCTGATCTGTGTGGCTGGCCATGTGTGTGTTGCACAGGTGTGTGTGTGTGCACTGCTCAGCCTCGCTGCTGGTTGGACTGGAGTGGTTGGACCTCGTCTCCACCATATGCTGGATCCAGCCAGTTCATTGACACCCACCTTCTCATCCTGGGTGGGCCAGGGCTTCACCCATGTCCCTGGGATGGAGGGATGGAGCTGTTCTTGAGACCGAATCACCTTCCAGGCGGGCTGAGCTGGCTGACCTGATGCAGAGCAACACCCTCATGGTGGAGACCTGCCGTGGTCCTGATCATAAACGCCAACTTCCCAATGCCGAAATCACTGTCCCTTTGGCATGGAGTCCTGCCCAGCACAGCTTGGCTCACTCCTGACTGTGTGACTCGTGTCATGCCCCCGCTGAACTGCCAAAGGGGCAGCGAATCCAAAAATGCCAACTGCAGGTGGAGGAGAGCCCCCAGTACACCCCAGCACAGCAGCAGGTGGGACAGAGCCAGAACCGGAACCGGGAGCTCAAAGACACAGGCAAGGTCACGTCCACATAGAATCCCCCTTCGCCCCGCTGCCGGGTCCCTGTCCCTCCTGCTGTGCATCTTGGCTGCTCCCAAGAACCACCAGCCCCTTCGAGTCCCATCCGCAGAGGCACGAGGGCAGGGGGGGACCCAAATTAGGGACTCGGAGGGAGAGACGCCCTGCTCAGGCCCCTCCCGGCAGAGCCTCAACCCCAGGGCCCTTGTCTGAAGGCACCTGCTGGGGGTATGTGTGCCCGGGGGCATGGGACACGTTTTGGGAGGTGGGGGATTGCACAGAATTTATTACGGGATGTGTAAGAGGGAGGAAAAGCAGGGAAGAACAAGGCCGGGAAAATACGGGGGTGTACGTGGCTCCCGGGAGCACAGACTGAGGGCGACCCTGGCGTTAACCCGGGGGTGCTGCCCCCGGAGGGACTGAGCTCGGCAGCGGTGGAGGCTTTCCCGGAGGAGCGGGAAAGCCACCCGCACCCGCGCCGGTGGGTGCCGGGGTGTCCCGCCCTCAGGGGC
>NW_010224602.1:0-11994 GCF_000690775.1 Eurypyga helias
TCCACTCTCCACCCAGCCTGTAAATTTTGGCCAGCATGGACTTGCATAAAACCACTGGGGCTGATGTAATTTAATGCTATCATTTTATAGAGAAGGTTGCTTTACTTCGGCCGCTGTCATTCTGGATCTGTACATAGCAAGTTGCTGGGTAATGTAGGGTGAGCTGTTCCAAAAAAATACTAAGCAACACTAATTCTGTTTTACTAACAAATATTTGCCTGTCTCCTACTCACTAATTGTCTTAGTCTTTTAAGGGGTTTAATCTTTCACAAGTTTACTTCTTTAAAGGTCTATGTGAGACTGAAAGGGATTGATCACTGGTGTGGAATATATTGACAGTGACAGTTATATAGGGACAAATTCTGTCACAGTTTACATACTGTGCGGATGCACTGCAGGAGTGAAAATCAGAGCAGTTGGCCCTTGGCCTCTTGGTGAGCAAGGGGACTGTTAAAGGTGAAACTTCCTTATCTGGTCTCACTCAGATAAATCTTTAGGTTCCTATTTTTAGGAAAATTTTTATAGGTAACTGATCATCTTTTCACTTTCATTATTCCTCAGATACCTAAATTCCTGTGTACATTTAGGCCTTCGTGTTCATTACCAATAATATCAAACTGAAATAGGTGATGGGGCAACAGAGAAGCAAATGAGCTGTGTTGGGTGATTCATCATTTATCATGCTGCTCAACTGCCGTGGTGTATATGGCCAGATCTAACAGAGTGTTGGATTGTGCCTGGAAACAGTCAGAAAAGTCGTCTTTTATCAGTTCTTCAACATTTTTGAAAGACCAAAAAAACTCAGTTGAAAATCAAAACCTGAATTTTAGGTGTTTCATATTGAAAAGTAAACAAGGGAAGGAAAATACATTCTGGGGAAAAGTATCATTTTACTGAAAAACCGCTTTTTTCCATTAAAAATCCAAACCAAGGTAACATGATGCAGAGCTGTTGATGAGTTCTTATTGCAAGAAAACTCTCCATCTAGAGTAACTACACATAAGGCAACTAATAATAAAAAATCACAACCCTTCTTTGTCAGACTAAATTATATCTCCACTAATATGATTTCCCAGATTAGACTTTCTGCGTGCTCGATAGGAAATCTTGTGGCTCAAAGATAAAACAGTTTTAAGTGGCAGTAATTTCTTTCTTTGTAACCCAAGATTGACTTGCTCCTTATCAGGGAGAACCTTAAATTGTTTCAAACAAAAAGCAGAGGTAGTTAGTAGAGCTCTTAGATCAAAGGCTAGCCTAGGTCTGCACGTGGGGGCCAGTTGCCTGGTAGACAAACTGGTGGGCGCTGCCTCCTGCAATAGGATACAGTCTGAGCAGACTTCAGAATTAAGCTTCTGAAAAGGAACAGCCTGAAGAAAAACCACTTTGGACATTGTTAGTTTTAGTTTTTTCCAAATCCTCCAACTGAAGTTGTCTAAAACCTGAGTTCAGCTTTTAAATCCTTGAGAGACAGCAGCTTCCCTCAGTAGATTATTATTTCACATAACTCTCTTAATGTTTAATTGCTTACTGGGCAAGACGAGCGAATTTAGGCACTGAGATTCTACTCCTGATGAGGTTGCCTGGTATTGTTTTAATTATGGATATTCTCATTTCATATGTTGGGGGTTTTTCCCTTGAATAAACAACAGAAAAGTTAATATTACTACCCTATAACTCCTGATACTAAACACCTCCCATGGAAGCACAGCCAACCTGGCACATGTACTTGCCGGTGGATATAAAAGCACTGGTTGCGTTTGTATGGATCGGATCTGGCATTGAAAAGCTGCAATATTGAGTGTTTCTTGACAGATCAACAGGGAGACTTGAAGGTTTAACTCACCTACCAGCTACTACTGCTGTGCCATGTTATGGTCATCCCTCTTCCACGTGCGGAGGCTGAACAGACCAATTGTACCAAACAGCTCTGGGTACTGCCAGGCTAACTTCAGAGACTGAAGTTTCCATCCCGGCCTCCCTGCTTGCCATCGCTTATCTTTACAGACCTCACTACTGCCAGCAGAAGGGAACAGCTTGCTCCAGTGCAGAGCAGGTTTAGACAAAGGGACTTCGCACAGGAGCGGCTGACGTGGCCACGCAATCTCTCCTGTTGCCTCTGGTGTCAGGACAGTAACCTGAGTGAAAGGCTGAACTGGTTGAGGTTGCATTACCGTACGGCTGTGTCAGCACTAATTAACACACATTTTGTGTGGCTCATTTGCCACCTGACAATAGCAAAAGATACAGTGACGTTTTCTCCAAGGGAGTCTAAGAAAAGCTTTAAGTGTCCCTCTCTCCTTTTTTACCAACCAAGAGAAAGATTCAGGGAAAAGCCACGTGGATGGTCAAAGGTACAGAATGACCTCCATAAAAGTAAGCTGGGAATCTTTGGAAAAAGGCACTTGCAGGAGGAAGTGATAGAGATTCATAAAATGCTGAATGGAATTGATGGAGTGGATAGGAATCAATTGTGCATTGCGTATTCCAAGAGCCAGAAGGTATGACATGCAGCTGGTCAGGTGCAAGGTAATAATCCACAGAAGGAGACGGTTCTTCCCCTGACAAGTTGTAGAAGTCTTTGCTACTGGACGTTCTACATGTTAAAATTTGGAATGAGGTAAAAGGGAGTCTGAGTAAGTTCACATATAAGACATCCATTGCTGGTTCCTAAGTGTGCAGAGTTCACATTCAGCTCAGGGAGCTCTTTACCAAAAAATAACATTGTGGGGAAATAACAATCTATACTTGGCCTTTGGTCCCTACTAAGAGCTCACTTTCAGGTACAAGATGCAGAACTAGAAGTGGTATTGGTTTGACCCTCAAAGGCTGCTTTTATATTAAGATGTTCTGCATTTTTTTTCTGACCCAAGCCTTTTAGTGAATTTTAGCTAGCTGACAACCCCTTCCTTACTCATGGGCATTTCCCTTCTTGGCTAGTTGTTGGGGGTGACAGCGAGATGAGAGGAAACCTCTCCTACTGTTTGAGCTTTACTTTTTTTCATTACTATCACTTTGCTTGTTTAGTAGTGTAGACGACAGCTTAGGACATAGTGTCTGCATGATGGTTATTATTCATAAATAATAACCTAGTCTGGCCAGTCCTGTTGGAAAAACTTCCTGGAACAGCAGTACAGACATTCAGAGGGCAGTAGCATATGTGGATCACGCAACAGTCGGAGAAGGAACTTTTTGATTCATCTGATTAAGGAATTTTTTTCTAGAGTCATAATGCTCCTGTTCAGACCCATGTTTACTTTGACTGTAGCATCTTTTTGTTCCACCAGCATCTTAGAAAGACTGTAAACCCACTCTGCAAAGGTTTCCCTGAGACCATATTCTTTAGAGAAATAAGCCACAATACTGGAAATAGGGAGGTTTTTGAATTCTCATTTCAGCTTTGTGACTGATTCACATGGCTTTGAACAAATCATGTAAATATCTGGGCTGTCTCTAAATTCGAGATAACAGCAGCCTTATAGGAATGTTTTTAAAGTATGTAAAATTCTATGAAGACTTAAATTATGATTTATTAGTGTTTTGAAATACTGCTTTAGGGATGGAAAAACCATGCTGGTGTGTCTTGGGTGCGTAGAATTAGTTGTGTTTTGTGGATGGCTCGAAGTGATCTCTCAAACGGACGAGAATACGTGGGATGGAAGCGTAGCCTGGGTGCAGATGGGGCTTATTCTTTCTGCCTGTTTCTCACGGTGCTTCATCAAGGGCCACTGCCTGCTTTCATCTAGCTCTGCGAGAACGCCCGTTCAGGACTCCTGCAGAACTCCACAGGGGCAACGTTGTCTATTTAATATGCCTCGTAGTTGTTCTTTGAGCCCTACCAAGGAGCGGCTGGCCCCCTCTGACCTGCCCTCCTGCAGCCTGGGGTGCAGTCCCTCTAAACGTGGCTACGAGAATGCCCCGAGTTACTTCTCTGCAGGAACTGCAATACAGCCAGGAGGAAGGAGGTGATGCACGCCTAGGTGTTGCTCAGACATCCATCTGAGATGTTGTCAGGTAGAGCAGTGGGATCTGGGATCCGAGAAGCTCTGTATTTTTACAGGTTAGACGTAACGCTGTAAGTAACAGATGATTCAAACAGGCCCAGAGCTTCTGAGTGGTACCAGTTGAGCGGAAATAAGGCATTGCTCTGAGACAGGCAAAAGCTATTTCCTTTTCTTACATGGTTCTAGCGCACTTTTTCCTTAGAGATACTTTCTGTGGAAGCCTGAAGTCAGAGAACTTGTGTAGCAAAATGTGGTTTTTTCAGTTTCTAGTAATGAAGTCACACATATTTCTAGCATTATCGTCCAAGAATCCCAAGTAGCAATTACTAATTACAAAGAGGGGGAAGATACTCCTCATTTTCTCGAGGAAATGGAGCTGTGATGACTTAAAGGGACTTTCCCTGAATCACAAGAAACTTAATGTGGAGCTAGAAATTGAGCCCAGACCTCCTGACACTCGGTCAGCTGTTCCAGTCATATGACCACCCTTTTCCAAGTACCAACTGTGTACACAAGGCTTTCCAGTCTTCACATTCGTTTCCAAAGCTACAATTCAGCTCCTCTGAACTTTGCCCTTTCACTCGTCGTAGCAAGAAGGCAAACATTTGCCCATTTGTCTCAGTAGTAAGCAGAAACTGTTTTCCATACAGATGACGATTTCCTCTCCATTCACATGCTTCCCATCCCAGTATTAGAAGGCCAGCCTGTGTCAGCGAGGGCCTGTTTAAATTAGAAACCAAATAATGTTTCAGGGATGCCTTGGGCTGTCTTGTGGAGACGGTTCTTCTCAACCCTTGCCAGTTACTACTTGGTGGTCCTGCCAATCCCTGCTGAGTTTCAAAACAAGTTGCTCAAGCTGGAGCAGCGCTGTTCGCCCAGCATAGGCAGCTGGCCGGCTGGTGAGCTGGGACGAAGCAAGGCCCAGTGCTTAACCAGACCATGTCAAGGGACAGGGGAGTGGCACCGTCCTAATTGTTAACATTCCTCCTCTGCAAGACTTCTCCAGATATTTATTTAATAAGCCCAGGCTCATAAAGCCTAAGCGATTTAAGCAATCAAGTGGTAGCTGATGTGTACATGGAGATGACATGCAGCCAGACTAACTGAAGGCCGAAACGCTTAATTTCTGGCTTTGCAAAGCTTTATCTGGCAGTTGCAGATGAAATGATACCTCGGGCAGCTCTGCCCGAGTGGAGTATATGTGGCGAGTACCTCAGGAGCCGTACTCCACGCCGGGTTTGCACAGCCACAGCTCACGTTTAAGTGGGCATGACCAGTGCGTGGCGTGGTCCTTTCAGCCGGCGTGGCGAAGCTGCTGCTGCTGCCAGGGAGTAATATTCATCAACTCCAGTCTGCTTCTCCCGCTGGCGGCTACAGGAATGAGGGATGTGGTATTGCTCTGTGCTCAGAGGGGTGAAAAGCAGGTTCACCAGAACTGGCTGGAACACGCCGGCGTGTCCACATCCCAGGAGCAGATTGTAAAAAGGCGCGCCTGCGCCTGTGGAGAGGCGTGAGCACCTAGAGAGTGCTGTGTGCTTTCTGTGGAGCTGCTGCTGAGTATTCGAGCATTAAGTGGGGAGAAAAAGCATCACTGCACTCATTAGCCTTTCATTCAGAATTACTTCCAACTTGTAGTGGAGCAGGGACCCGTGGTGATTGGATGTTAAACTTCCATGGATGAAACTGCTTGGAGTGGACGTGAGACAAGGGGCGAAAAACGAATTTTGATGAACCTGATCTTCAGGAAAAGTCAGGCACGGCGAGATGGCTTTTGTGAAAAAGGCAGGACACCGAAGTGTGCCATGTTCCTGTACTTTCTCAAGACAAATAAAAGAAGCATTATCTCTGTTTCAGCTCATCTTTAAAATACACAAAGGCAGTGCAGAAAAGGAGGATATTTTTGCTGACTGCACTTTGTCTGTTCTCTCACTAATGGTCATTTTCTTGTGAGTGGTCATTTGCCACGTTTAATTCAAAGCGATCCAGTGTGCATAGCTTAGGGTAACTTCGCTAATGCTCTTTTGATAATGCCTGCTTGTCGGCCGAAGGCTTATTTGGCCATAGCTGAGCTGAGTAAATGGGTTGTTAGTGCATTTGCAAACAGTTCAGCCTGATTGCATTGAACTAAGCACCAATTTTACAGCTTTGTGGTGCCATTACAGAAATGAAGCGCGCAAGCAGGCAGGCAGCCTGCACATACCCCTCTCTCAGGATGGTGATTTACTGCCTCTGTCTGCTGCCTTTTACAGCTCTGCGCTGGCTAACGTCCCTGCCTCGCTGCTGGGCTTGTTTCAGTCCGGTGATGCGGCATCCTCAGCGTGGAATCTGAATCTGACTTTGCCACCGGACTGAAAAACGGACTGCGGCTTTTCCGAAGCCCTTTTCCCGTCTTCCCTGTGGTTACCTTGTGCTTAGAAAAACTAACTGGTAGGGGTCACAGTGTGGGGAAACGGATGCTTTCCTTTTGACCTGCTTCCTTTTGACTGGTCTGTGTTCTTCGACTGTTCCCCAAGGCTTCTTTTGTGTTTTGGTTTGACTTGGCCCGATGGCTGAAAGCTTCACTGTAAATTATTATTTTTGACAGCTCTGATAGTGATATTCCACCCTCCCATAGTATCCTCTGACCTGCAGGTATCAGACTGCAGAGACATATGCCTAAAATGTCACAAAAGAATGCAAATCCCATACAGTTACAAATTAGTTCAGATAAACAGTGTAAGCAGAGTGCAGTATCTCAGGGAGAAATGACAAGCACGGCTGATTAGAGTATTTACAGTGAAAAAGGGTTCTGACTTAGGTTCAATACATGATTTCTGACTACGGAGTCAGTGCATTAAAACACTCTAAAGTAACAACTTGCCGGTTTTCTGTCTTCCAAGATGCATACATAGATGGCTTCAACTAACAAATAACAAAATATTGGGACAGAGTGGTGTGAGGAGAATGAGGAAGGTGGAAGAGGTCGGCTACAAGAGTTCAGTGTCTAAACAAGGATACCCTGAACAGCATCTGGCCTCTGAATATCATCTTTAACCTTGGCTGAAAGTTCACGTTAATGTTTTTTTTTCCAGGTGGAACTTGCAGAAATTTGCACAAAGAGTGAACGTTACATTGGCACGGAAGGTGGAGGAATGGACCAGTCCATCTCTTTCCTGGCAGAAGAAGGAACTGTATGTGAAGCTTTGTAATCTAAACTAACAGTGTAAACAAAAAGCCATCTCAGTATGTATCCAGCAGAAAGACGAGGAACCAGAATACCGTAGTTAGCAGTAGAAGCACCACTGCTGTGCAAATGAAACGGGAATTCCATGTGTAAAATCGTATACAGTGGAGTATGACAAGTTTGAAGGAGTAAGATGATGAACATGAGAAATGGTGAGAAGGAGGAGAGAAAGGGGAAGGGTGTGCTCCAGAAGAGCACCAGGTTCCACACTATTTGTCTGATTCCTCGCTGATCTTAAGAATGTTGTGCATACAACGAAATCTGAATGGTCGGTATGCCTTGTATTCAGTGCAAATGGGATAATTATTACAAAAATGCTTTCTTGAAACTTCTTATAACCAAACAGTTCTAGGAAGATTTGCCAGGTCCAGTTAGAAAGACAATGGAGATATTTTTTTCCCAGTTTTGCTAATTCCAGACAATTCTGTGGCTGGATTCTGATGTAGAAGGCATTTAGCTGTCTTTAAGTGTGGTGATGGAAGGTGGACTAGCAGTGATACACAGGACCTGCCAACTTAGGCATGAGTGCTTGCAGGGGAATTTACTGTCCCAGAGGGTACACAGGACTGCAGATACCCACACCTCAAACCTGTCAAAATATTTGTCCTGAAATCCATGTAGCGTTTCACTCCTTTCCTTGTAATTGTGATACTGTATCCCTACAGCTTTTGTTCCTTAATGCCGTATCTTGGATAAGCTTATACAGAAAATAAGCTATTTCCTAGAATTATACCAAACATTTAATCCCATCACGAGACACGTATTTTCAGCTTCACATCACCTCTGCTCCTCTACACTTTCCCTTCACACTTACACCGCTAGTAGCGAGCACGCAGCTACACGAGTGCTGAAGGAAGCAGCCTATTTTCCTGGTATACACACAGACAATCGTGTAAGTGGAGGCTTTTCTGACATACAGCGGTGGTGAAATGTTAGAAAAGATTAGAAAAGGAATTGTGAACAAACCAGAAAATATCCTTGTTTTGGTGTACGTGCAGCCAAATGCAGTTCTGGCCTCCCATCTCCAAAAAATACACTACAGCGACAAAAGTGCAGCAAAGGACACTGAGATGGATCAGAGCTGTTTTATTATATGAGCACTGACTGAATAATTTATAACTTTTTAGCTTGGAAAACAAGTACCTTTGAGGGTGATAGTTTGAAGCTGTGTAAAACCCCTGAATGGGTAAAAGAAGGTAAATTGAAAACCCGGTGTTTTTCATAACCAGAGAACTAATAGAAACACAATGACATTAGCAAGCAGCTTGTTAAAAACAAACAAGGAAGTTTGGGTTTTTTTTTTTCCCCCCAAACATTCATTGTTGAGAAATACTGTGCATTGTGGAAGGCAGAAGTTGAAAAAGGGTTCAAAAAAGACAGCCTTGGGTACACTGATACTTTACTTCACGTATTCGCCTATCTGTAGCTGTTAACCATCCCCCAAACATTCATTGTTAAGTTGAGAAATACTGTGCATTGTGGAAGGCAGAAGTTGAAAAAGGGTTCAAAAAAGACAGCCTTGGGTACACTGATACTTGGATACACGTATTCGCCTATCTGTAGCTGTTAACCAGAATAGTCTTACGTGTCTCCCCGCGTAACTACAACCACCGTAATCTCTGCTCATGGGAAGCTAGGAAAACACCCCCGAAAAAACGATGGCTTTGTAGATGTCCTATTTTGATATTCCCTCTAAACACCCATTCATGGCTGCTGTCAGTAAGAGGACACAGGACCAGCTCGGTGGCACATTCTGATCTAACGTGGCAGTCCTTGAGGGGCATATTTAAATGCGTGTCCGTCTTGATAGTAACTTTGTGACGTGGTCCAGAATCTCAATGGCAGGGAGTAACACACATGCTGTACATAATGTACGAGCAGATTTGTCATTGTTTACTTAGCACTCCAGCAGCTCAGGGAACTCTCGGGGGGAGGACAGTGCCAAAGCCAGGAAGACGTCCCCGCTTGCAGAGCTGCAGTCTATTCTAAGAAGCCAGAGCAGGGCACATGATTTACAACTTATCCCAGTGAAAAACCAGATGTGAGTTTAATCTCTTGATTACATTACATCCTGAATTATTTAATTAATGGATGCCTAGCTTATTCCATGAAAAGGTCACAGAATGTTGGGAACATCTTACGCAGCCTGTGTAAGGCATCTGTGAGGCAAGACAGTCTCATGTCGGAAGGAAGGAGACGGTAACTATATTTTTACATACAGTTTCATCTCATTTCTCTGTTTGAGTGTCCGTATGTAACGTGAGCGCTGTCTCCAGTCAGTCCTAAGGTTTTGGTACTATTCTGTCTCTCAGTGAAATAATCTTGATTTAGTGGAAAATCAACCAACTTAAGGGTGAGATGGACCTTGGTGAAGGGGAAGGGAATGTGAAGCCCCTCGTTTCTAGTGGCACGCACATTAGCTTCAGCCAGGCCTGCTGCTTTTCTGCAGATCAAAGAAAAACTGTTGTCTTAAACAGGCAAGAAAAATAGGTTGGGTGGGGTTCTGAAGACTTAATGGAAACATTTTAAACTCCAGCTACAGGGGAAAGGTTTGCAGTGTATGTGTAACTTGGCCAATGAGGTTAAACCTCTTTTCTCGCTGGTTCATGTCAGTTTTCTTTCCCGAACCGTCCCTGGATTTTCCAGAGAAAAAGCATGCAAATTTGCATTTGATTTATAGGACTAAGTGCACTGTTAGCTAGTTGTAAATTAAAACTAACCATTCATTTTTCTTTCAATAGGCCAAGTTGATAGAGTTCAGTCCTCTGAGGGCAACTGATGTGAGACTTCCAAGCGGCGCAGCGTTTGTTATTGCTCACAGTTGTGTTGAAATGAATAAAGCAGCGACTTCTCATTACAATATTAGGGTAATGGAGTGTCGTCTGGCTACAAAGGTAACGTATGGCTTATGTCAAACTCTAATGAAACCTTCATCCAAGTATGTGCTTTTTTCCCCCTTCTGACCAATCGTGTCTTTAACACCTGGCTAGGTGCTACTTTAAACAGCATTTTTCTTTCTAGAACCAGACACCTCCATCTCTGCAGAAACAGAACTCCTGCCGAGTTTAATGGAAGTGTAAGGACTGTGCCCTTATATAGAAGATTATGTGATTTAGTTCTGTTCGATTTATTTTGTATTACATTTCCACGGAGGAAATAAGTCTTATTTTTCATCAAAAAGATTCTCAGTTAATAAGATAGACTGTTTCTAATTAAAGCTGAATAATGACAAATAATGGAAAGCAACCAGTGTGGGCACATGTTTATATGTATATATGGCAGTGTATTTTCTAGGATTTAGAGGACATCAAAGCTACTAATTGGAGGCCTGGAAGTAATATTGGAAATGCTGAATAGCAGCGTGCATGTCAGTGTGAAGTTGAAAAACAGGCTGGAATCAAACCCCAACATTTAGGTTGTGCCGCCAGTTTACAGCCTGCGATTATCTCTAACATGTAAGGAATTTGAACGTGAAAAAAATCCTAAATTCCGCTTTAATTCTGGATTTTGTAGACCATACGTTTAGGAATATGTAGATGTTTGATTTTTTTATAGGAACACAGAGGATTTCTCTTTGATTAGATTGAGGAGTGGGCATAAAGTTCACTGCAGCTAGACCCAACACAGTGGGCTGTGTGAAAGAACAGAATTAGGGTCACTAAGTCTGGATGAAGGTTTTAAAAACCGGAGTGTGGAACTCGTTGCCACAAAACATTTGGCCAAAATTTGAGCAATAGACAAAAGTACTTTGAGCAGCTGTTGGCATCATAATTCTATGAAAAATTACCATAGGTAATGCTAAAAAAACCCCCCCAAAACCCAAAAGCAGAGTTAAAAAGATGATCGGATACTGATAAAATGCAATATAAAATACGGCATTGCGATATTTTTCAAGGAGGGAAGCTAAACTTCAGCTGACTTTTGAATGGGGTTTAAACTCAAGTATAAAGAATGTAGCTGCATTTTAGGTGTACATGAGAGACAGTAGAAGGAAGAGCAGCAATGACCTTCGCTAAAGCTATTGTCATTTATGGTGGTCCCGCTCAGGGATGCAGCTGTCCAGGTGTCCGGCTGCAGGGAGCGCACTCGTACGGGAGCCCCCGTGTGAGGGGTGACCAGGGGGATGATCTGCTCGGCTGGTGGCAGAGCTGACAGAGGAAGTGGAAAGGCTGAGGAGTATCAGGGAATGTGAGAGGGAGATGGATTGATTGAGCCAAAACCTACCATCCCTGCCCTGAGGCAAGCAGATGGAGGCCCCATGAGCAGCAGCCCCATATCCTCTTGCCACCAGGCAGAAGGAAGGGACTTAAGAGAGGGAGGGGAATGGAAACAGATCCCTGCTCAGGGAGGGAGGCAAATCCCCTCCTGCCCTCCCTCACCTTCCCAGTTGCCTTTGCAGAACAGAGATGGGCTCTGGAACTCAAGGGCCAGGCAATTGCAGATGCAGAGGAAGGTCCATCCAGAGGGTTGCCCGTGGGACTCCATCAGCCCCACACGTTACAACTGCCTCCATTAAGGAAAGGAGGGTCGTTGTTGTAGGTGATTCCCTTCTGAGGGGAACAGAGGGCCCGATACACCGACCAGACCCATCCCACAGGGAAGTCTGCTGCCTCCCTGGGGCCTAGGTTAGAGACATCACCAGGAAGCTCCCTGGTCTGGTACAGCCCTCGGATTGTTACCCGCTACCGGTCAGGCAGGTGGGCAGTGATGAGGGTGTGAAGAGAAATCCAAAAGACTGGGTCTGTTGGTTGCAGGATGGGGAGCACAGGT
>NW_010224603.1:0-6265 GCF_000690775.1 Eurypyga helias
TCCCCCCCCGGAGGGCTGCAAGGCTGGGGCGAGCGCTGGAGCAGGGGAAAGCTCTCCTCTGCGGAGCTGAGAGCGCAGCCGGGTTAAATCGCCCGGCTGTTTCAGCAGGGGCAGATACACCTTATTGTCCAGCTGCGATCCCAAAGGTCACTCCTGACCCGAATAAGGCTCCTACAACAAAATTTACACTGGGCCAGCACGGGACTTGGGCATAACGTGCTAAACTTCCCCTGACCTCCCGGCTACCGCTCTTATCTGGGCAAACCCAGGTTCCACACGCCAGTAAGGCCAGGGGCGGATGGTCCAGCATCTACTCTCCGGGCAGCACATGAGCACGTCCCTTGAGGGAGGCTGCTCCGAAAACTATGGGACAGGCTGACAGCACACGGAAACCCTGAAACGCAACGGTACTCAAGTATTGCAGGGTCCCTGCCAGGTCTTAACCGGACAAAATTACCCCCAACTGCTGCGGGGGTCGAGACTAGTCTCCCACTAAAGCACAGATTTGAGGTCAATGGAAAGGCGAGGGGAAGGGGGAGTCCTGAGCAAAAGAGAAGGGTACGCAAGCTCAGAAAAGTGACGGAAACATCACCAGAGCATGATGTTGTAAAGAACAGAGGCGCCTAAAAGCGGTTGTTAAAAGCAAGAAAACCTCATAAAAGGTTTGGCTTTCGACTTTGAATTGTTGACTTAGAATTCACCTTCATGTGCTGCAAATTTGGCTTTAATTCAGATTCAGAAAGGGGAAATAATCATAAAGGCAACCCAAACATTCCTTTGAACTTGACCCAGCGGTGCAAAACACACACGGAGAGAAGTTACCTTTTAAAGAACTCCAAACACTCACAGACCCACACGCGATTAAACATGGTTTTTCTTTTTTAATTTAATTCGAAATAAGAGATAAGAAATAATAAATCTTCAATAAAATATATAAAATTGTACAAGGCATCCCTTTCAAAGGGACTTTCTTATAATGGAAGATTGGGGGTGAGAGGAAGGGAGAGGGGAAGTTCATCTATAGCAGGTCCCAGGCGGCAACAGTGCCTGGGTCAAAACAAACCAAAACCAGCAAAACCTTGTGGCTATTTTTTTTTTTCCCCTATTTTTCTGTCTTTTTTCCCCCATTTCTTTCTTTCTTTCTTCCACCACAACATGCTAAGAAAATAAAACCAGGAGAAGCTCTGCCTTCAGTGCTCCACAACCTTTGGAGTAACTTTCTCACGAAGTTTAGCAAAAGTAATACACATAATACAATAGTTATAAGGAGAAGCCTGGGGAAGATACTGCCAGTGCTCGGGGAGATCCCACGAGAACAGACAGGTTACGCAGTCTCTTGGCACCCCACCGTCCTACTAGTAGGGTTGTTTGTTTGTGATACCTGGATCTCTCTTAAGAAGGGCTTGAAGCATGAGTCAGTTATATTGGCATCCACTGCAAGGGAAGGAGAGGAAGACTCGGGTGGTTCTTCTATTTAATACAGACTGTTGCAAATACTAATAAAACACCCCCAAACATCTCCCAGAAGTGTTCAACAATCCTTTGCTCACCACCACTGTGGAAACAACCCATGTTGTCTTTCCCCAGAAAGCTTCCTTCCTTCTCTCCTGGTTTCCAAAAAGCATTGCGGAGCCAAGTTTACCTGGCTGTAGCCAAAAATTTCTAAGCATGCCAATAGGAAGAGATAAAGACCAGACTGCCTAATAACCCTCCCTTGCACTTTACCGCCCCTCACAGTGCTTTACAAACGCTGAAGCTATTTATACAGATAAAAGGATTTACAGGAGCCAATGTTGGTAAAGCTGTTGCTCTACCTTACGCATTTAGGGGCCCTGATGATCGACTTGTTGAAAACATCTCACAATGTTTGGGTTACAAAAATTTTCCCTACCCCCAGAAATGCAGGAACCCACTGGCTCTAAACTTCACTCGGACTCTACTGGGTCTAGATTCTATTTACATGGTGTCTCTAGCTAAGGGTTCTGCTTTCCTAAAAAAAAAAAAAAAAAAAGGCCAACAATCAACAAAAACTTGATTATACATTTTTATTACCCTCCCCCCTGCCCCCGTATTAAGTGATGACACTTGAGAATGTGGGTTTAGGGCATGCACCCTTCTTACTTTAAATATGTGTTGGGCCCCATCAGGAAGGCATTGGGAAATCTCTGCTTCCATTAGATGAGATCGCTCTTTCACCCGTTCTTTTATTCTAGTTTTACGTGCACTGTATAAAAACCCTATATTTGCTCAAAATTTTTTTTTTGTTTGTTTGGTTTTACACATTTTTTTTTCTTTGAGGATCTGACTCTAAGCGCTCAGAGCACTTTCAGAAGGCACCCAACCCGTAGCGTACAGGATGCCTTTCTTTGCTAACGCAAACTCCTGTACACTCAGGATGGCAGATAGAAGCGTGCAGAAAGAACGGCCAGTACTGGTTGGGGTACTGCCTTCTCAGGGTTGGATGTGATCCACCAGGAAGTCTGTCTCACTGTCGCTTTGTCTTTCTGGTCTTCTTAGGATAAGTGGTACATGCTATATCCAACGGGAGTAGCATAGAGTCCAACGGGTGGGATAGGAAGCACAGGTCTGTGAAAAGGGTAGGATGTTCCATACAGTGAGGCAGCCTGGATGGGAGAGTTGATGGGGAAAGGGAGGCTGAACCCTGACGGCAACATAGGCTTTGCTGCCATTTTGAGCTTCTCTAGCTCAGCCTCCTGCAGTCTCTTGGCCTTGGCCCTCCGATTCTGGAACCAGATTTTGACCTGGGTCTCTGTGAGGTTGAGGGAGCTGGAGAACTCGGCTCTCTCGGCGATGGACAGATACTGCTTCTGGCGGAACTTGCGCTCCAGAGCCAGCAGCTGGGAAGTGGTGAATGGGGTTCGGGGCTTCCTATTCGTCTTGTGCTTCCTCAGGGTGCAGGCAGTGGGGCTCAGGTGTCCTGAAAGGAAGGGAAAGGCCAGTTATCACAAAAGCAGGGAGACCTGGGTGCTCTGGAGAGACGCTGTGCTGGAGAGGGCTGTGGTGGGAAGGGAGGGGTATGTGAAGGGACAGTCCTGCCAAGTTATACCCTCAAAACAGGGGATCCTTTTGCAAGTGGCTCTGGAAATCTTTTTCTGGTCAAACTCATGTTCACAGGACTTTAGCAGATGTCTTGGGAAGTGAAATTTTGCCTCAATGGTTTCATAAAGACAGCTCGTAGGCAAACAGGCCACAAAGGTTTCACAGACACACACACACCAGATTGCTTTAGGTGTCACATCCTAGGGGTCTAGAGCACACAAGCCAGCTGTCTTGGTAGCTGCAGAACTGGAGGAGTAACTCCAGCAAAGCACAGGACAAAAAGACACAAAAGCAGGAGATTCACAAAAGGACAGTGGTGCAAGAGACAAGCCCAGCCCAGCCCCGCTCCAGGATTTCTCCATCAAGAGCAACAAGTCAATCCTCTCTTTTTTTCTGACAGCTGAAGAAGTGGGACTGATAACTTTTGTCTGATAATAGATGTCTTGCTATTTCTTTTTCAAGAGAAAGTTTTTCCTTTGCTTAATAACTTTTCTTTTCAAGGAGTAGTTTCTGCTTTCCAACAAGTATAAAAAAAAAAACCCCAAAACCACAAAAGATGCACTTTTCATCCAATGTTTAACTTCTATGACATTTGTCAATTAAAAAAGCCCCACATAGATGCAGCATCTGTAGCCAACACAAGTCAGAAAATCTACTGCCTTTTACTCTTGCCTTATAACCCCAACCAAGTTAGGCACTTAGGCACATATGCCTGGGATGGCACATCGCTGACTCGTCTTTAGATTCATTTCGCATTGCGCTAATAATTTTGCAATCTAAAGAATGATTAAAAAGGTTTCAGCTGAGTTCAAAAGCTTAGCAATTTGGCTGTGTTTTGGATCACTCCCGGGGCATACAACAAGCCACCCTGGCTTCCCAATTTGATACAGAAAATTACACACAGGCTGCTCTTAAGAGGCTGCTAAATTTTGTGCATGTTGTAATGTCTGGTTCAAACACTTGTCAGTATTTGCACGTCATGTTTTCCTGACCCCTTTCACTTTCCTCTTTTATTTTTCAAAATAAACTGGACCACGAAGCTGTTATTATGCAATCAAAAAATCCCACCAGGAAAGTGTTCAAAAGTTCAGGGAGGGGAGGGAGAAAATAGCTACATCTGAAAATGTTAAACTTCTCTTTTTACTGTTCTTCTAGATACAGAAAGTGAAAAATAAAAACCCTCTTAGAAAACAAATTGTCAAATACCATCTTCTGATCACAGGAGGGCATTTTAATAATTAAAGTGCTCACTGTGACAGTTGCTTTATTCTTAAAAGTACACTAAACTCAAACTACATTAAATCGACCCTAAATTCACTGCCGGTCACCCCCTTATTCCACTCTATCTTTTAAAACTCAACTTATTTCTTCCTTTAGAGTGAATCTCTCCAAAGACCCAGCTAAAAGTGGGGGGTCCTTCCAGTAGGGATGGGGCCGCCGGTCGCTCCGGGGATGGGTCCCTGTCCCAGAGCCTTTCGGGTTAGTCCGACCTGTCCTGACTTCTGCTACTCACAGAGGAAACAGCGAAAACAGGCTTTTACATTAATTTCCGGACAAATATTTCCCCCGAAACACACCCAAATGTTCACGAGCTTCTTCCCTCACCATCCCCCAAGTGACTGCCAAGTTCTGACAAGAAGCAGGGACCGTCGCCACCGCAGACCCTGTAATTGCGTTTGTCCCGTGCCAGCCCTCCAGCACTCACTGCAGTGATTTGTTTCGCTGGTTTGGTTTTTTTTTCCTGTTTATCCTCCGTTTTCTGGCAATGTCGGACACAAATCATCACTTGGAGACGGTTCCCTCTCCGTGTTGTTAAAAAAGTTTAACTTTTACAGCTTTTTCCCTAGTTCATCCTACCCGTAATATTAATATTAATAAATCCAGGAGCTGCTTCTAATGTCAAACCCGTGAACGGACAGACCGGCTTCTTGCGGGAGAACCGGTCAGTGCCTCCTGCTGTCACACCAGCTCCGAGGGGGACGAGAGGCAGGGAGGTGGGAAATCAGGAAGATATGACCAAAGTGAAAGACCTTCCCTGACCATCATTTTTCGCCCCGAATCTCACTGAAATCACCGGACCTGAACTCCCCAGATATTGAAGTCCTTTACAAAGCTATTTTGCAGATCTCACAAACCGCAGATATTAATAAAGAAAGAAAAGGAATTTCGAAGGTGGAAAAATTAAAAAAAAGTACCGGGTGAAGATTAGGCCTTATCTACGTCTGGGGTTTAGGGCAGCCTTAGAGAAAAGGGTCCGGGTACACTTGTGTTACATGAAAATCACAAACCGGAGCTACACAGGCAATGACACGGGTGGGCTGCTTTCCTCCCGGGCCCTCTCCCAGTACGTTAGAAATCAAATTAATTTGGGTTTATCGCAAAAGAAAAGGAGCAGCTGAAAGCCAAATCGAAATGATTGTAAACAAACAAACAAAAAGATTAAAAAAGGAGCTGTAATAGCACTAAGCTTTCTTCTTGCAGATTAGACTGCGGGAGCAAATTCTGCGACACTGTCCGGCTCCGTTGGCATCTAGTTAGTAAAGTCACTAACTTCAGTACAGCAGAAAATGTCATTTACATCAGGCAAGATAAGGATGCGCGGGGGAGAGCGCATCGATCTGCTAATACAGGTGTCCAGCCGCCACGGCTCTTGCGACGGGAAGGCAGAAAGCCTAGCACTGCCAGGATACGTTTTTCACCTTTTCCTGAAGGTAGTTTTGGGTCTTTTTCATTTTTTAAAAGCAACTTTTTTTTTTTCCTTTTTTTAAAAAGGGATTTCACCAAACGCAAAAGGAGATTCAGCGCAGACACAGCAACGCGGCTGGAACAGCGAGAAGGTTTAAGAAGTGACCTGTCAACTCCGTATCGCATGTCCCTAAGGCGCTGGGGACGGAGTCGGGAGAGATGGCAGGGGCTGGGGGAGCTTTTGACAGTCTGCGTGCAACGAAGGAGAGAGGAACAAACGCCCTGCCAGGAGAGACCGCGGCGGGAGTCGGTGCGCAAGGCTGAAAAGGGCAATTCCCGAGTTTAAGAAATTTGTTTTGCGACTTTTGGTGTAAAGAGAGAAGGAAACAACAGGGAGAATTTCCAGTTATGGTTGCGATGGGATAACATAAATGGACAAACTGTCGGCCGGTGACTTGTGTGTCGGGAAAGGGACCTAGTCTGTGCTAGCTCCTGATCTTTCTATGATCTTTCTATAATT
>NW_010224604.1:0-7875 GCF_000690775.1 Eurypyga helias
AGCCCCGAACATGCTCAAATGGTCTAAACATTGCCACAGGTTCAACTTACCTAAAATATACCAGAAATAGCCCAGTGGCACACACTCTCGAAAACTTTTGCAATCACAATATAACTATAAAGCATGGGTAAACTTTTGCTTTGTTTTTTATACAAAACTCAGAACCACATTTCCTTCTCCCCCATCCAATATCCCATAACTAATTAAAAAAAACCCATAAACATTTGTTAGACACCACTGTCTTTTTTTTTCTTTTTTTTCTTTTTTCTTTTTTTTTTTTTCCTTTTTTTTGTCTACAGTTCCATTTATAGCACTGAATCCAGCATGGGAAATGTATTCCCAGGTTAAAGAAAGGGATGTTACCAACAGTGGAACTGTGGAAACAGACGACCTGTTGCATTGATAGCAAGATCAGGACCAATTACGTAATGCTGTATGTAAGAGCCACTGCTCTGATCCCCTTTCAGAATGTCAGTGTAATTTTTACAACCTAAATCTACCTGGTTTAGCTTTATTAAATAAAATGCTTTAATTCCTTAAAATTGTTAAAAATAGTGACTTTTTGGTTGCTGTTGTTATATCTAAGGTTTCTGCGGTTTCCGAACGACTGATCGGTCTGATGTTCCGCAGTTTTTCACGGTATTTTTAGGTCAACAGAATAAGCATATCCATAAGTTCTTATGTACAATGGTTTGAAGTATCTCTAAATTTACTTTTCTGATAAAGCCTATTAGAAAAGTAAAAGTAACCTAATGTGAATCTGCCAAATATAAATATACATTTAAATACTTAATTTCCAATCCTAGATGTAACGGCATAAATTCTTCTAATAAGACTGGTTTCTACACCTGTATAAAGCCCTGACAAGATTTAAGCATTGTTATGAATGTGAATGGCCTCTGTCTGAGTGTCTCCAATTTACTTCTACTCAGGAATGTGCAAATGATTTTATACAGCACGATGCTAGTACCGCTCTGTACTATAGATTTTTTGTTTGTTTTGTAAATAAAAACAACAACAAATCCCTAGTCAGAAACAAACTGACAAAATTTACATTCTTCTCTCTTAAAAAAGTAAATAAAATAACATTATTTAAAATGTGAATTAGCTATAAGACATACAATACAATTACATAGATACATATCAATACAGCACATTCAATTTGCCAAAAATTAATGATTACAAAGCCAATATGGATGCTGCCATATATATATATATAGATGTATGTACAATGATTATAGCATTCATAATTGCACTATACCTACAACCAGTTTTAAATTACAAGGTGTTTTAAGAGGGAGCAAAAAACAGCAACTGTTCTTATTATTGTTGTTTTGGAGCTGGGAGGGTTAAAAACGTCTCATTAGTACTTATTGTTAACTTTGGTAATCAACTAATAAGCCATTCTTTTCTCTACCTCCCATCCGCTGCTACAGGGCAGCAATTTCTGTATTAAGTGCACTCTAGTGCTACTTGGCATTGCAGATAATCACTCCAATTACATGTCTGAACTCTGAGTTTTATGTAGCTTGCTAGCAATCATGCACCTGGTCAAAAAACATCTTTCAACCTAAGCTGCAGAATAAAGGCTCATCAATATGTGCTGGATTTTGGTTGTTAAAAAATTGCACATCTAAATTTCAAGAACGATCTTCTCACTGTTTCATTTACATTAATATCTCTTTTTCTGAAGAACACTGAGAAAGGCTATTTTGCATGAAAGCCTATCAAATGTCTGTGAATCGGTTAGTTAACAAGCAACCTTATCAAGAAAGGTTCCTGAATGTGATCTCTCGTCAACAGTTTCTCATTAAACAACTAAAGGTGCCTTGGTATTTTTACAGAAAACAATCTCCTGTCATATCCGACATAAGGAGAGATTTAAACTGTCTTTAAATTAGTAGACCACATCCATGTGCATGGTGGACCTTGTAGCATATTTACTCACACTCTTGGTTTTGGCATTAGAAAATAGAACACTTTCTAAAAAAAGGGAACGTATGAGCTGAAACTGTTTTCTCATTTGGCAGTTGATTCAATCAGATCAGTTCCCAACCCATCAGTTTGGCATTTCTATCAGTATCTTATGTTTCAAGAGCATTGATTTTATAAAAAGCCAGATTTGGCAACATTAATTTTATACAATAAAAATAATTCTCCTACTGTGGAAAAAGAACACTTAAAAAAGCTCTAAATTAAGAAAAAAAACCCACACAACTGAGAAAAAAACCCACTGTTTAAGGCTGTAGCCACTGGGGAAAGTGTAGTGTCTATGACATTTCTGTTTGGCATTTGTGAATAAAAGAGGAGAGAAAAAATGGCACATGGCAATTAAAAAGAGATTCTAATATATTCCACGTACATCCCAGGTTGTGTCTTAATTATTTCACTACTGTCTTCTGTGCACTGTTCCAAACTGTGAAAATATGGTTAAATTTAATATCCTTAGACAACTGCAATTCTGTTTTGCAATCCCAATATTCTAGTCCCAAAAGTGAAGACAGAACTAAGATACCCATGTCAAGAACTCAAAAATCATAGTATCAGTACTTTTGATCCTTCAGAGAAAGTACATACTGTCAAAGTAGAATGACTGATGACTTAATTTCTGATGATGGTATTTTTCTGACCAAATCACTCAACAGAAAATATTTCACCCAGGAATGCAACTGGGAAAAAAAGGCCATTGTACCTCATAAAAGATAAGGAAGGAGGGGAAGGAGGGAGAGAGAATGGGCCAGGGAAAGAGGAAACCAGCTTGATTTTGCTTCAATAGCAAAAAACTGGTATCTTTTGTAAATGTACAACTGAGAATTTAAAACACATTGAGTTACAAGGTTTTGCCTAAAAAATGAGGAAATGTGCTGTGAATGTACTTCAGCATCTTTTGGTTTTCCTCCATATAGTTTAAATAAAATCATAATATTAACTACAAACTCTGTGGACATTCACAGAGTCCAGGCCAGCAATAAATTAGTATTATGCAAATTGTTTTCACAGATAATACAGTCCCTCTTGTTTATCTTTAATCACACAAAGTTGGTTTTGGAGGGCCTCCTAGGCACAGTTAGACCAGGTTGTACTCCTTCAGGTTTAACTGTAGGATCGTGTCCTTGACAGCAGCAAAGACGAAGCGGATGTTCTCTGTGTCTGTAGCGCACGTGAAGTGCGAGTAGATAATTTTGTCACTGTCTGGGTTCAGGTCTACGAACATCTTCAGGATGAACTCTCGTGCTGCTTGTGCATCCCGCTGTGGTCCTGTTAATTAAGAAGAGAAAGTCAGTTTTCTTGAAGACGATTCAATATTTGAACTTCTTTAACTGAAAACAAGAAAGGGTCAGTCTGTGGTCCTCATGTAAGTGGAGACGGGGAACTTCTTCCTAATCAACTCTATCATAGAGTGGCTACTTTCTTCCTGGTAAGAACTGTGAAAAATAAGGATGGAAGGAAATTTCAGAAGTTCATTAAGTCAGAGGTACCATATTAAAGCTCCTCTTTTCCTGCGGACTATCGTCTTTCTTTCATTGGATAATGTTTAAAACAGGTCGTTTACATATAACTGCACAGAATGAAAAACGAAAAATCAGCTATACTAATAAATCTTTTAAAATGTTAATAGAATTGGTGAATGCTCAGTCTACAACTACTATATTTAAATAATACTTAAGTGCTTTAGCACTGCAACATTTAGTAGTTTTATAAGGATTTTAATAGGTAGCACAGTGGAGTTATATCCTGAACTGGTCTGACACCACCATCAACAGAACTTCATTTACTGCAGTGATAACAGAATGCATATGCTCTCCAGCTGAAGCTGGCTGATTGCAACTGGCTCATGCTCTAACAGATCACTTGTTATCTAAATTATGTATGATAACGATCCTATCAGATCTAAATTAAGGTTATAATTCTCAGAAAGATAAAGAGCCCATGTAACCAAACCACGTGTTCAGCTTTACAGAAGGTAAAGTAATAACTTCCAGCCTGGAACAGTGAGGATTCATTCATGTTCACATCCAAAAGAGCAGTGCAGAAGTAAGAACATCAGCCACAAGCTGCTGAATTCAGCACTGTTTCCAAAGGCCATTATTGCCCTGTTTTCCTGTTTCTGGAACAGAAACACACACGTTTTCTGTGCTGTCTCCTCTTCCTATTCTCTTCATTAGTCCTGTTTTTTTTACACAGCAATATAAATACCGACGTTCAGCTGTTACATGTAGCTCTGTCCATCAGCAGTTATGAAACCTGTGCTTTGGGGGTTAGCACATGCCCACCTATTTTTCAACAGCTGGATAATAAACCTGGTTTGCAACAGTGTACAATTAAGAAGTTTACAATTGCCAACATTTCCCATTTGGATATCTCCATAAAATTTAGGTAGGGCATGCATGGAAGAAAAATCACATACTTTCTGGTGTGCTGCAAATCCATGGGGAGGGGGAGTAAGATTCTGCAATATATGGGTGTATACACATGAACATACATGTACGTCCATGCACTTATACAGATTACACATTTCTGAGCTTTAAGGACATAAACAGTTCATAAGCTTACTTGTAAGTCTGCAATACTTGTGAAGAAAACACTTAGCCTTTCAAAGGCAATGATTACTTCAAAATAAACTACTGTTTTAGACAACTTCCTAGAATTTTCTCAAAATTTTCGGAGTAGCTAGCCACAGTGCTCACTCAAAATCTACTGTGCTATTCAAAGCCTGCATCCGAAGTTGCTTACCTAATCACACCTCTACTATTGTGTAATTTAATTTTTGTTTGACTATAGTTCAAGTATGGAAAACTGAGGTTAGAAAGAATGTTTAGTACCATAGGAATTTAGAAAAAAAAATGAACGAGTTGATGTTTAGACTGCAAAGTGGTTGTGATCCAAGTAAGAATTGCAAAAGAACTGCCACGTACATCGGTAGGTTTCTTGTCCACTGCTCCCTAAGCAGTCCTTGAAGAGTGTCTCTACATGATATATTCAAGATCTATACAACATATAGATGCAAGAATTGGGCTTGTTCAGCCTGGAGAAGAGGAGGCTCCGAGGAGACCTCATTGCAGCTTTCCAGTATCTGAAGGGGGCCTACAAGGGTACTGGGAGAGGACTTTTTACAAGAGCCTGTAGTGACAGGACAAGGAGTAATGGGTACAAATTGAAATCAGGGAGGTTTAGATTAGATATCAGGAAGAAATTCTTCACAGAGAGGGTGGTGAGGCACTGGAACAGGTTGCCCAGAGAAGCTGGGAATGCCCCATCCCTGGAAGTGTTCAAGGCCAGGCTGGATGAGGCTTTGAGCAACCTGGTCTAGTGGAAGGTGTCCCTGCCCATGGCAGGGGGGTTGGAACTAGATGATCTTTAAGGTCCCTTCCAACCCAAACCATTCTATGATTCTATGATTCTATACGAGAAGTACTACATTAATATTTTTCTCTTCCTCCCAAGTACGGCCCCTCTTTGTCTTTGCCCTCTCTCCTTCTCCTATCCCTTCATTCCAGTCTGAGTCAGTCTTCAAGTACCAGCCACTCATGGATGTCTTCATGTCTTCACACTGATCCCTGAGTACCCATCAGCCCCCCTTCCAATCCTGCTACAATACATCGTGCAGCAGAACTGCTCAGTTTAATTTAATCAGTCCAATGTGCCATCCTGGATAGCAGGTCTCATCCTGATGCTACTTTCTCCAGTGTGCAAGAAAATGGACGGAAGAAGTCATCCAGCTGAAAAATACCTAATTCCGATTCTTTCCTTAAATCTTCCCATCTCCCATATTCCCACTGTGCTGGGACAGAAGTGGGAATGACATGGTGACCTCGGCAAGCCACAGACCCCACCCTGCCACCCGAAGAAATCAAATCAAAATAAACCAAACCATAATGTCTATGGAGTTAAGTCCAGCAAGATCTGCAGAATTAAGAGACGAAGACTCTTGAAGCCTTCCAGGTCTTGAATCCAACAGCCCTACCAGTCTATAACCTTTTTCTCACTCACAAATGGTGAAAGACAAGAGAAACAGAGTTTCTGAGGTGAGTGGCTGAGTTTTGTCCATTTTTTCTGGACGAGCATTTAACACAGGCTCTATCATCACTTGAGTGGTGGTAACAGAGCACACTGTATTCTTCTCACCTCCAGGATGTCATCTAAGGAAATTGCCATGTGAAGTAAACTCAAAAGAACGAGAACATTTCTATTCAACTACTCTTCTGCAGAGCACTATGAAACTAAACGTACACTGATTCATAAATAATACGGTCAAATACTTAAACAGGAAACAAAATATAAGTTTTATCTATTTTTACTCTCCATATTTGAATAAGAGATATTTAATCTTTTATTCAGCTTTCAAATATGTTATTCACTCCCAAGAGGAACAAAACAAGATTTTATTTAAAAAAAAAAAAAATGAGCATTTCTTTCTTTAGACCTTGATCTCCACTCCACTACCTCGAAATACTTATCTTTTTGGCTCAGGAGAACTTTCTGAAGTAGAGTTTCAGTAGAAACAACTGTAGAATCCACAAAATCTTTTCATGGACAAGCACACTAAGCTTCATATAAATAATGCAGAATTAAAATAAAGGAAAAAAAGAGGTACAACAAAAGGGTGGAAGGAGTGGTATTGGTTTCTCTGAGTGCCACAGAAAGCTTACGATATTTCTCCTCAGATATTCAGCCTTACACAAAATCAAATCTCAAAAAAGAGAGTACAGGAGACAATGTGTAAAGGTGAGGAATACATTTTTATTTCTTTTTGTGTTTTAAACTTCAGTTTAAACCTTCACTCCAACTTATGAAAAAGGGCTGAATGTGGTCCATTGCTAATATTACAACACTCACCTAAAAGTCAACAATTTTGCATGAAAGGTTCTGCCATCCTACCCACAATTAATTCCAGTGCAACATGAAAACCAGGCAGAATCACACAATAATTCAATCATATTTTTAAAATGAAAAAGATTAAAAATCATAAAACACCTTTTTTTTTTTTTAAGAGAAAAATATATCAAAGGATCTATCTGTCTAGCATTTGGACAAGGCTATTACATTCTGTCATTAATGCAGTGTAAATAGAGCTTGAGTTCTGATGTCACTATACTTACCATCATACTCTGGAAAATAATCAACTAGATGAGAGTACATAATTTTCTCCTCTAAGAGATCTTTTTTATTTAAGAACAAGATGACTGAAGAGTTCTGGAACCATGGATATGTAATAATTGTCCTAAAGAGTGCTTTGCTTTCTTCCATTCGATTCTGGAATAAAAAAAAAGAGAACAGAATTTTGGTGGTCATGAAAATTATTCTAAGAAAAATGTTTTTGAAATAAATTCATGCAATTTCACTTTATTTGGTAAATGGATGCATTTCATGTTTTGCACCTTCCTATCAATAGGTAACATTCAAGTAATTACAATTAATAAGCAAGCAGATAATTGAATATGCAGGCATTTTCCCTTCCCAAATTCAACTGCTCAAGATGAAGTATTCTTTAAAACAAAACTCATGAACATGAAAGCTGTAACAGGTATATTTGTAAAGTCCGAGCTCGCACAGTTATGACCATCCACACTCACCAAACTGGTGGGTATTAAAATGCATGTGATTCATGGTAGGGACAAGTATACCACCTCGACACAGTAACTAGTTCAAGTTTGTGTTAGGTCTTTGTGGCAGGGTTTCGGCACTGGGGAGAGGCCACAGGGTTGGCTGCTGTGAGAAGCTGCTGGAAGCTTCCCCAGCTCCAAGTTGGACCCACCTCTGGGCACAGCCAAGCCAGTCAGCACCTGTAAGCACCTCTGTGATCAACATATTTAAGAGAGGAGAATAAGGAGAACCCGGAGTGGGGAGACGAGTGGGGTGTGAGAGAGACAGCCA
>NW_010224605.1:0-22131 GCF_000690775.1 Eurypyga helias
ACCAGTACCCCCAAGTCCTTCTACTAGATATCAGTCCAAGCCTGTTGTTTTTTTTCCTAGTGTCTAGTGTTACCTTTTTTTGTTGAAATGTTAACCCCATTGTCTTCTTGTTCTTTCTAACACAGGTAGGAAGCAAATGTATTCACTCTTCTAAACATTTTTACACTGTTCAGAGGTTTGTCTTGAACAGTTTCCATTATAAATTAAACAACTTGAAAAAAATACATAGTTTCAAATAAATAAAAATAAATAATTTAATTTCTCTATTATTCTTCATCCATTAATGTGTATCTTCCCTTTTCACTTTAAAACAATCATGCTACATTCTTTCCATGCCTCTTAGGAGATTCAAAAGAGAAATATTGTACACAGAAGTGCTGTTGTTTCATTTGTCTGATGTGGCACTAAACAAAGGTTGATGCTCTCATTAGCCTCCGTCAGTGGCACAGGCCATGGTCCTGCTTTCTTTCTTTCCTTAGGTTTATGGTTCTGCATCTCGTTTGCCTATATTCTTACTGATTTTTCAAAACATAAAAAAAGGTATAATTAGAGATTTCTACTCATTTCTGGTTTTGAAGGAATTAATAAGTTTAAAAGTTATTGGGGAAAACTTGGGCAGTGTAATTATGTAGTCTTCATTTCCTACTGAGAAGCAAGTCAACTGCTTATTTTTCAGTCAATTCTCAGAATTAATGTCTATTTTCATGGGTAAGGAAACTAAGCATGAGTGTTTAGGAAGTATTCAACTTCAGAAATTTTAATTTAAATTTTTAAAGAAAACTGTATTTTTTCATTTTTCTATTTGCTCTTTTGAACAATTCCATGATGAAAGTGCTGTTTTATGTCCATTTTTCTCATGCTTAAAGAAAAAAAGGCATATAAATATTTAAATTTTGATGTTTAACATTTTATCAACTAATGTTGGGTGAGATGAATCTTAGCCTGCAGGTATAATTCTCCTTATAGCTCGTACAATTAAGCCTAGAAGTTTGCTTTCCCGTCCATGATGGGCTGTTGCACTTTATTTGGCTCTCCTTGCTCTGTACCTTTCATATTCCTCCTCTTGGGGGACTGGGGACCACTGGCTGAAACCAGAAGATCCCAAGGTGTTGTCATTTCCTGACACAGGACTTTTTTGAAGTGGGACGTACCCAGATGGTCTGAGTGAACTGTCAGCAGGTGGCCTAGTTTAAGGTTGTCCTTGGCAAGTTCTGCAGACCCAGAGGACAGAATTAGTGGCTTGATTGATCACGCTGTTTTTGGATGCTTTAGTAAGTGAAAAATATTCCGACAGGTGTGCATGTTAAAGGAGACGTTGCTTATGTTTGTAGTGGAGGTGGCTGCAAGTTGTTCTGGGGGGATGTGTATAGGACAAGTTAGAATTAGGAGTAATTTTAGACATAGCTCTCTAGTCTTAGAAAAGCTGACATTTTTAGAGATAAATTCACTTTACTCAGCTATGCACTTTATAGCAAGATGAAATGACCTCTGGTGATGATGAGACCCAAAGTACCTATTTCTCTGCAGTTAACTTGTATGAGCTTAATGTAAATGGATCCCATCCCATGGCATCTCAAAGTGGCTGAGAGATTTGTGGACAGCACATCTGAGAACTGTCATTCCAGATGCAAAAAAGAAAGGAACTGGGAGTCAAGAAATGGGGAAGGCTTAGAGCAAGACAAAAGGTTGAAGAGGTTTTCTGTGATAGGATGAGGACAAAGATAGACAGAAAACAGGAGAAAAGGGGGGACTTCTACAAATGCCAGTTGAGGCTTTGTACAGCCTGGTCTAAGTGGAAGGTGTCCCTGCCCATGGCAGGGGGGTTGGAACTGGATGATCTCTAAGGTCCTTTCCAACCCCAACCATTTGATCATTCTGTGATTCTATGACATGAGGAATTCTCCATAGCTGCATATGATGGAACACGTGGCCCTGAAGGTCCAGTTGCTGGTGGAGCAGTGGAGACAGACACTTTGCACAAGGTAAGAGAAACTCACATACCTTTACAGGGATTTCTTTTCACACTGAAAAGATTCTCTTGAGAATTACATCCTAAGAAGAATGAGTTTTTTCTTCAGAGGGCAAAAGAATAGGGAAATGTTTTATCTTCCTACCTGACTAAAGTTTTCTGTCCAGAAGGAAGGGTACTACAAGCAGCTACCTACAGTGGTAGGGAGGGGGCTTTCATGCTTCCACTTTCCTTGTAACTTCTCAAGAACTTGTACGTCAACAGGGAAGGCCAGGGCATTGCTCCACTTGGTAAATCCTGACTCAGCATTAATATTTAAAATATTATCCAAAATGGTGCTAGTGGATTTAGCATAGTCAATGTCTCAGTTAACATGTTTTGGCACCTAGAAGATGAGGCCCCAAGAGAGGATGGCACCCACCACCACGGAGTTTTCCTGCGCCTTAAGCTTTGCACTGGCATTGTATTAATTCGTTCTGTCACACATCATGATGTATGACTCCGAGTTCCGTGCAACCTTGCCCTCTAATGAGTCCTGGCATCTATTTCTTAATGAGAGAGTGCAAGTGCCATAGGAGTAATGTGGGTGAACACATCCTGATGGATGAGGATCTTCCACACAGATTTCCCTCTTGCAAGACATTGTGTGTAGCCAAGCTGAAACTGCGTAAGCAGAGCTCAAGTTTTATCTCAGTTGATCAGTCTGGCATTAAGCATCAGGCCACATTTTTTTTTATATAACCATGTGAATTAACATGCTGAGCGTTTACTACAGCCTGCAGTTGGTCCATGACCATGTTTATTTTGAACTGATGTTCTTCGACCTGCTGCACCAAGAATACTGTATAGTGGTGCAAATAATGCAGGTAACATTGAGCTTCATAGTGCTTTATGTTGTTTATTGAATAGTTATGTTACAGTGCTGTCATGTTCCAGTATTGGATTTTGTATTAAATCAATAATTTTTTAAAAGGCTGTTTTAGAAATAGAAAATAATCTATGAATGAAGTGGTAGGTTGAAGGATTTTCTTCCCTCTGTACCGTTTTTTTTTTTTAATTCTCTACCTTATTTTTCTGAAAAGAAGCCCAATTGAATATTTCATTTCTGTATTTATGATGGTCTTGACATGAAAAGTGCATACCACCTGAATTCTTCCAATCTTGGGAAGACCAGAAGCTTTTTTGTTCTCTTCAGCTACTGGAACAATCTGATTCCTCATTTTCCAAACTATGGCTTTCCCGTCACTCCAAGTTCCCTGAAAAAATGTTCCACAACTTGAATCTTTTAAGTCTCACATCTTCACTCATCCCCACATGCCTGAATTAGTTCATCAAACAGTTCACAGCATTTGCACTGGTTCCATATCCCAAGCCTGGCCTGGTACAGTCAAAATCTTGTTATGGACATTGTACACTTATGGACATTGTACACACACACAAGAATCGATTGCTATCGAAATCAAAACAAGTAAAAAGCTGCTACTGGTCCAATTAAAATAACACTCATGCATCAAATTTTTTATTTAAAATAAAAGGTGTGAAGTTACTAATGTAATTAATAGCATTATCCTGGATACACTGTACTCTTCCTGTCCATCTTCTCCAAGCTACTTTCCCACCTTTGTGGTTGCTTGTGGCTTAATTTGGGTACTGACAGAGGGCTGTCATGGCAAGATGTCAGTGCCCCACATTGCCAGCATCGCTGTTGATGGCAATACTTTCTTTTTCTGATACTCTTCAATTTTGTGGTTTGCTTGGGGATATTTTTATACTGTTGTTTGTTCGTGAGCTTCTTTCCCAGTGATCTCTGATCCTACACTATGCTAGGATTTTCACTCACACGTGGTTCCTTGCTGGACTTCTGCCATATACAAAACTAAACCTTAGTAAGTATGAAAAAGGTCCAAATTTTAAAGCTACTGAACAACTACTGTGGTTAAAAACCATCTGACCATTTTTCTTTTGATGTTAAGAGTTTAGTCACCTGCCTACTGTGCTGCTAGAGCAAGCAAAGCAAGTCAAGACAAGTTAAGATGAGGGCTAAGAGGAGGACTTGAGGTCAGTGGTCTGTAACTAACAATGGCATCATATCACCAACACCATCTGCAATAAACTGAGGAATAAACTCAATTTTCTCCCACTGCTGCCTTTCACAAGTTGTTTCCATGATTTCTGCAACTAGGGAAAGCAAACTCTTTCCTGGAGATAAGTGACTTGTCCCCAAAAAACTTCAATTTATACTTCACATCTACCAGCATTTGATTCCATAGCAAATATTAAAACTTTCCTTAATAAATAATGTTATAAATCAGAAGTATTAGTGGGAGGCCTGAAAGTCCCATTCTTTAGTTACTTCTCTGGAGGAGAACTACGATACTGTTTTCTCCTAGTGCCAAAGGCTCTCACTGATGCTATAAATTACAGTTTTCTCTCCCTTTCCCTCCTTTTCACTCCCCCTTTTGTGCCCTTTCCAAGTCCTGACCCTCTTGTGTTAACCCCCATTAATTAGTGCTGTTTACCACTGTTCTCCATGTTGTGAATAAAGTGAAGGTGAGGGGAGGAGGAACACTGTGCCGCATCTGTTTTCGGGACTTGCCACCTGCAGAGTCATCTGCAGAGCAGCCACTTTCCTTGGTCTGCCTCTCTTGTGGGGTAGCAGCACAGGAGGGGTTTTGGAGGGGCTGGAGGTTTTGGAGCTTCACATCTCAAGAGCTTTCGTGATGTCTACAACTGTTTTGGCACACACTGACAGTTTGGAAGACTGACAGTCTTCTCTAGAGTGAATTTGCTGTTTCAAAACCCATGTGCTTTTCATCTTTCTCTGCCCTGATTCTTCACCCTGTGAATAAAACATGACATTAACGATGAGCATTTTCTGCAAAGCAGCTTCAAGTCAACTGAGCATAAAGCACTGTGTTCCTGTTAATTCTGTAGTGAACTGTCCTGAAGTCACTTGACACACAAGTTTTTTGATGGTGTAGCCTGGATTTTGGGTCAGTTAGAAAGTTAGTCTAACTATATGCTGTGCTTACGGATTGAAGGGTCTGTGTGTGTGCCAAGGAAGGCTGCGGTCTAGGTGGACTAACTGAGGCCAGTCTGACTAAAATCTGGGCTACACCAAATCCCTTCAGTAAGAAAGGAGAAAACATGCTGCCTTTTTTTTTTTTTTTTTTATGTAACCACCAGAGAGTGATATCCAGCCTTATTGTGAGACTCTGCCCTGGCTTACGACAATCTCTGTATTTCAGGAAATCATTTGCTGCCTCTTATCTTCTTTTACCATTGTAGTATACAATTCTTCTTTCTCTTTTACTGGTAGTATATAATCCTTTCACCTCTCAGCAAGCACAGAAAGTCACCGATGAAATTAATGATGATCTTTTTAAAAATGAAGCAAAAAAAGTGTCATAGTCTGTACTGATCTTTGGTATTAAAATTTCATGTGAAGTTGTTATTTATTAAAATACTTTGTTGACTTGCGCAGCTTCTTAATTCCTAGCTCCTGGCAGAAAGGTGACAGTGTTAATCTCTGGTTGTAAAGCAACTAAAATTGTTCCCTGGAATATTCTTTCCATATCCAGGATTGGATTAATTTTGCTGCGTTACCCAGGAAAGTGCTGCTTGACCAGGCGTCTAATGAAAGCAAACTGGTTCTGTGGGGCAGAGTTGTACAGACTCAGAAATCTGCCTTGGTGAGGAAAAATCGAGGATTGATTCCTGTATTTCATCTTTGCAAATTTCTTTTGCAGGCTTTACATCTAATTTTATTGCAGTTGGAGCGGAAGGCAGGTCTTTAATTTAAAATTTTACTGAGTCCAGGGTAGTGATGATGATTTACACACGTCTTCTTACTATCCTGCACACTTTTCTAAATGACTGGTGGTGCTGGTGAACATAAGTGAAGCACAATACCAAAAGATGCTTTTATTAACTCTGTGAAAGCACCATTTAAGACTGCAGATTTTTTTTCCTCTCTTACCAGAAAGTAACGATCACTGGATGAGGAAAACCACGTAAACTTTCAGGTTTGAAAGCAGTCTCCGTTCTGTGGTGTGGGTGATAAACAGGATTACAGCTGTGCTGGCAGGAGAGATCCAGCAGCATGTGACATGTGGTTTGACAGAATTTGGCTGGGTCTGGCTTACGTCCCTTCCTCTGCCAGTGGTACGCTCCCGAGGTCTCTCTCCGAGGTGTCACCACTTTTTTGGAACTGGTAGGCATGGACACAGGGGCAGGATGCTCCGGACAGTGATTTTCATGGGGTAAAGTGGGTGATCGACAGCAGCACCGCTGGGAAGAGTGAGAGAGGGAGAACAGCACAGCATCCAGAGGCTGGGAGCCTGAGCTGGGAAAAGGGAGAAGGAGAGAGATCGCCTTTTATTGAGGAATGGCATGATTTTCCCCTCTCCCTCTTGAATTCCAAAACTTGAAACGCCAAGAGCACTGTGGATTTAGGCTTTTACAGACTGCTGCGGTCCGGACGTTGAAATAAAAGCAGCTGCAGATCACCAGGGGGGATGCTCTGCACAGAGTTCGTGAATAAGGTACGTCCTGCTTCTTCTCCTGTTCTTGCAAGATGCTGAAAGGATGGGTGTGCGAGGGCAAATAATACGGGTGCAAAACTGCATGCATATGTGCCCATCTAGGTTCTTACACTAAGTATTTTCACTGTATTCTTAACTTAGGTCCATCTATATATGAGCATCACTAATCCTTTCATATAGAATTACCCTCTTGGTTTCTGTTCTACTTTTCCTTCCTGTGAAATCAAATGTTTCATCATGGGAATAAAGATTTTAGGGTGATTTTAAGGATTTTTCTGAGAAAGCCAGAAAAAAAATTCTGAAAATGTTGGTATTTAATGTTTGCACAGTGTCCTTTATTTCTTTCTCTCCTCCACCCCTCCTGATGGCATTAGGGTCTCTAGGCATGAGTGATATAACCAGGGATGATTTCATGGTGTAACATGCCTGGGCAGCGAAATGGCATTTTGATAAATATTATCCTTTTTGGACCGGTGTTTCCTTTAGTCTTTTTGGAGGTCTATACAAATCTGGCATTACCTTTACTGCAGAATGAATTTGGAAGAAAATGGATCATTTGTGTCTTTGGGCAGTATCGGGAGCCTAAAATACTGATTGATTTGATACTGATTGTCTGATTGGTATTGATTTGATACTAATTACTGGTTGATTTCAAATTAAAACGAGTGTCCCAAAACACTCCCTTTTATAGACACAAGGCAATTGCCTGGAGTTGTAAAACTGTAAGTCAGCCCTGTGTTGTGATGGCACTTCACACCAAAGGAAAAACAGCCCTTTGTATTTGGCAGAACTCTAAACTGCATTTAATTGCAAATTAGCACTGAAGCACTCATCTGAGAGTCAGGCATCAGCAATTCCCAGTGTTTGCGTGTAGTTGGGGAGAGCATCTTTGCTGAGCGGGATGCGAAATCCCCGCAGTGTCTGGCTGCACCGAAGTTTGCAGTGTTGAACTGCTTCATAGTAAACAGCAGCAAAAGGACAATTTTAATACCAGTAATACCAGTAATTTTAATACCAACAGGAGAGAGATCCAGCAGAGAGAGTGAAGGGAAAGGAGTCAACATTTCTTGGTTAGAATTATACATGCTGGGTTACTTAGCCTCGTCTTTGTCCTCTCTGAACCATGCCTTTTATGTGACTACTTTTCCTTTCTTAGAGACAGTCTCTGCTCATTATGTAGCTCCTGTACTTGAGTGACACACACTTTTTTCACAAGTCAACCTCAGGAAAGCTGGAGTGTGAAACCTGCTTTATCACTGCTGTGCTGTAGGTACCATAGAAGTATTCAATAAAAATTTTCCAGCCTCTTCAGATCCTGTGAAATGCCTGCTCATTTCTTGTGGTTTATATTGGCTCAGGTCTATAGAGTCACCCAAATTCCCTCTGCAAGATCAAGAGGGAGGTAGAGCCAGATATTTGGCATGTGCAGGTCAGCGTTACTCCACCGCAGCAGGTTCACATGGCTGAAGATCTGCTCACCAACAGGAAAAGTATTGCAAGAAAATATCGTCCTGTCTGCCCCAGACAAGAGCAGGGGTGTGTGCCCTGAAATTCATAAGCAGGGTGAACCACAACATGGGTGTGAGGAAAATCTGGTGTGCCAGAGGGCTCCCTGGGGATACAGTGGGAACACAGGTCTTTTGCTCCTAATACTCTGTCTCTCAGAGGTGAGAAACTTTGCAATGAGGGCTCGAATTTGGAGGTGAATTTTTTAATATAAGCGGTGCCCCTGGTTTATGTTCTTCACCCATCCCTGAAAGTGTTCAAGGCCAGGTTGGATGAGGCTTTGAGCAACCTGGTCTAGCGGAAGGTGTCCCTGCCCATGGCAGGGGGGTTGGAACTAGATGATCTCTAAGGTCCCTTCCAACCCAAACCATCCTATGATACTATGATTCTTCTTGGGCGAACTGTGAGTGTGTTTTGGGTGCTGCTTTCCCATGCCCCTCAGTGGTGGTACAGGAAATGTCCCATTCTGTGAGCACAATGTGCTAGGTAGTGTGTTGTTGTGATGCTTTGCAGTTAGGTTGATTTTATGAACTAAAACCCAAACAGAAGGAAATCTGTATTGGTTTTTATCAACACTTACATGGCTCTTCATTTTAATTTTTAGTCCCAAACCGAGTTTCTCTCAGTGCTTCTTAAAACACTCTCTATTCTCCAGATAAAATAATGGTTAAGTTTCAGTTTAGGTTCTTTTGAATTTCTCTTATAGCTTTCTACCTGTCTTCCCACACCTAGACCTCTTGCAATTTATGTATATTTTGTGGTATAATATCATGGTGACTTTCAGGTTTTTTAGAGTCCCTACAAAGCACTGTTCATGCCCAATTCTTGCCCAAGCAATGACACTAGTCAACATGCAAGTGCACTTCTCCAGGTATGTGTTACCTGTTCAAGGCATGAGAATTGTCCTTTGTGCACAACACTGCTTATAATCCATTTTACATTAAGAAGTCTTTTATCAAGGCTGAATTCAGCAGATTAATGAATCTACACTAATTAGAATCCCAAAATAGGGAAATTAGTCTCTAATATTATTCCTCCCAAAAAAGATCTGCCTATATATGATATTAAGGATTTTGGGGGAAAAACAGTCTTTATGATGTAGTGATGGGACTTGCTTAAGAAGTGAGTGGTCTCAAGTTTCTCTCTTTAAGAGTTTTAATTACCCTCAGGAAAAAACTGCCTAGAGAGTCTGTGGAATTTCTGTTGTTGGGAATAGGCTGGACAATCGTCTGTGACAACACAATTTGTCCTGCCTTGAAATCAGGTAAGGAGTCCGTGTTCGCTTGATGTCCTCTCCCGTCTGTTTTTCAGTGTTAGGAGTCGTAATGATCTTATGCCACAGTTTAATTTCCCAGTGTGTGTGTTCCAGAGGGTGCAAAGCCCCAGTCACCACCCAGTTGGCTTTCGTGGAAATACCACCCAATCTTCCAGAATTATCATTGAGCATCATCTATAAACCACACGCAGGGGGTTTTATTAGCAGCCAGAGTGACTAGTTAAGAGATTTGTCTTCCTAATAGGAGGTGGCTGTTGTGAAGGCTGCTGCTCTATCCGTCTTGCTCAAATATATTGCTGTTTACAGAAGAAGGAAATTTTCCATGCTTTGCATGCCCCAGCACCTTCTGATTCTGCTCCTGGACACAAACATTTGTTTGGCTGCTGTTGGGGATAATAGCAAGCATTACACCATGGAGAGCATTATTTGTTGTTTTGGTGAGCTGTAGGGGAACAAACCCACAAATAAATCAGAAAATTCAAGTGACTTCAGGCTTGTAGATGTTGTTATGGGCCCTTGGGATATTGAGCACTAAGTGTAAATACAGCACTTTGAAAATATAATGCTTTTGATTTTTCAAAACTGGAAACATAACAGGCTGCTGAGAGGAATCTGAAATTTCAGGTTTGATCTTCATATTATAAATAAATCAGTTGTTTTTCCAAGGTGATATCCTGGGGAAGAAAATGGTTTCACGTCTCTGAGTATGACCTTACCTGAAAAAATCATAATCGGTTGTTAGTGGAGCTAATAAGTTCATTCTTACTTCATAGAAGCATTGCCTGCCTCTACGTCTGTTAGGATAGCTTGTGGTTTATAATAATTTTCCAAAACAGCAGAACACATTATTCTTGCTTGTATCACTGACTTGAGAGCCATTACACCAGCACACATTAGCCCATCAGTCCACCTCTGCTGTAGATACAAATTTACTCTGTTTCCCTTCTGGGAGAAGAGGTTTAGCAATTTGCTGAAAATTGCCCATCAAGTAGAAGGGAAGAGATGCTGCAGGACCCAGGAGGCTGCTCTGTGTTTGGTCCTCCAGACCTTCCTGTTCCCTCAGGGGCTGTAAGAATCTCCTTCAGAAGATGTGAAAGCAGGTGGACTAGGATGGAAAAGATGGACAGTGGCAAAGTCATGGTATTTGACAAAATATCCAACCATATCCTGGGCTGTATCAGGAGAAGTGTGGCCAGCAGGTAGAGAGAGGTGATTCTCCCCCTCTACTCTGCTCTGGTGAGACCCCACCTGGAGTGCTGCGTCCAGCTGTGGGACCCTCAATATCAGAAGGATATAGACTGGTTGGAGCGAGTCCAGAGGAGGCCACAGAGATGCTCAGAGGGCTGGAGCACCTCTGCTGTGGGGACAGGTTGAGATAGTTGGGCTTGTTCAGCCTGGAGAAGAGAAGGCTCCAGGGAGCCCTTATTGCAGCCTTCCAGTACCTGAAGGGGCTACAAGGAAGCTGGGGGGGGACTTTTTACAAGGGCCTGTAGTGACAGGACAAGGGGTAACGGGTTTAAATTGAAAGTGGGGAGGTTTAGATTGGATATCAGGAAGAAGTTCTTCACAGAGAGGGTGGTGAAGCACTGGAACAGGTTGCCCAGAGAAGCTGTGGATGCCCCATCCCTGGAAGTGTCCAAGGTCAGGCTGGATGAGGCTTGGAGCAACCTGGTCTAGTGGAAGGTGTCCCTGCCCATGGCAGGGGGGTTGGAACTAGATGGTCTTTAAGGTCCCTTCCAACTCAAACCATTCTAGGATTCTATGATTCTGTAGCGGACAAAACCACATCCTGGCCAGATTGTATCAGGGGTTTTCAGCTGCTGAGGTGGCAGTTACCATGAAGCTCCTGTCTTCTCCTGATGATGTTGTAGATGCCTTAGGATCACAGGCTGGAGTTTGCTTTGGGCATGGAAAGTATCATCCTGTGTCTGCAGTGTGCCAGCCACGGAGGGGTCTGCAAAACCCTGAAACCAAATGTCAGTGGAATAACTGACAAGTAATGGTCAGGCCCATTCTGGTTTCAGTCATTCACCTCCTGCAAACTGTCTTTCTTTTGTCAACTCCAGGTGAAAATTCCCTGGATTTGTCCAAAATTTAGGAATAAATATGAAGTGGGCAGTGCTCTGCAGGAACAGGTGGGATTTTTCCCCTCCCTAGAGGGAAGGGAGCAGGAAGGTTGCTGCCATTCTGCAGTCAGCTCCTTTCCTCTGAGAGGTGGGGATGGCATGTCCTTGCCTTCCTCAGGGTAAGAAGAGCTTGGCCAAGCTGCAAAGGATATGGTAAAACACCCCAGTGCGAGATGAGGAGGGAGCAGGGAGCAAAACAGCTGGCAAAACAGCATTGATTAAACCCAACAGAAAGCCTCAAATTGCTTCTTTTTTTTTAGTCTCAGAAGTTTTGAGGCTTGATATTGCTATTTTATAGCGCCTGAGTCAAGATTTTGGATGTTCTGCAGTTGGCTATGGTGGAACAGTTCCATTTTAAAGAATATATTATTTAAAAGTGGAATTGTTTGTATTAATTATATATGAATGTCTACAGCACAGGAATAAGTATAAATCCATTTCTAAGAGGAAGCAATGGATTGATTCCTTTTGTTATGGTTTTAAATCTGTTTTCACAGGCACGGGGGGGCCTTTCAACAGGGGATGTGCTGGGAAGAAGTTCTGTAGATGAGCTAGACGTCAGGCTGAGGTGTAGTACTCTTTGTTCCCATGTTTTAGTGATTGGAGACCCACTGCAATGGGGAACCCTTTGGACCTGCAAGGATGCAAGAAGAAATTAGTCCTTGATAGCTGTTTTGTTTTTCAGTGCTTCTCCAAGTGTGCTTGACATGCTAGATGGTGCAGGCGTGTTGCAAAATCATCATTTGAGAGAGGTTTTTATGCCCTTTTTCTATTATTCAGAAACAAGGACTCAAATTAAAAAAAAAAAAAAAAGACGGCTTATCATTCACTCTTTTTTTTTTGTTATTTTCATGTATTTGTCTCTTTTTTTTCCCCTTGAGTACTGGTGCTGAAGAAGTGTACAGCTTTGGAAAAATGAAGCCTTCAACAGCAACTATTTTGCTCTACAGATCCGTTGCTATAGGTTTGTACTGCTTACTATTGTAAAAGTACCTGTAGACACTCACATAACCACTTGTGAATTTACTATTGTCCCATTTTCAATCATTATTGATTTGTTTCAAAATTCAGTAATAAGTCTTACTGCAGTCTTTTAAGAGTGAAAGGAAATAGAAGTACCTAACCAGGGCTTTACTCGTAAATTTAGATTTCACCTCTCAGCAGGGTGTTTAGCCTAGAGATGGCGGTCACATACATCTGCCTGTAGCTTTTCCCTTAACCATGCCCTTGCAGTGTTCTGATGTTTCATTAGATTGGTTGGGCAGATCATAGAATCACAGAATGGTTTGTGTTGGAAGAGGCTGTAAAGACCATCCAGTTCCAACCCCCCTGCCACGGGCAGGGACACCTTCCACTAGACCAGGTTGCTCCAAGCCTCATCCAGCCTGGCCTTGAACACTTCCAGGGATGGGGCATCCACAGCTTCTCTGGGCAACCTGTCCCACTGCCTCAGCACCCTCTCTGGGAAGAAATCACTGATCTTCTGATATGTATATATAAAGTATTTTCCAAGTATCAACATCCAAAAAGCTGGTGTTCCAAAAGCTTTCTGATTCTCTTTTATATGAGAAATATAAGATGTTTCAATTTTAATGATGTCTGTCATTAATACAAAAAGCAGCAGTGTCATGTGATGAAGCACAGTGCACACATGAAATGTAGGTAACAGTTTAAACTTTTAACCTAGTGAATTCAAAGAGGTGATTCCTCTTCAACACGTGTGAGAGAATCTACCCTAGTATAATCAGCAGCCTGGTCGTTAAACAAGTCTACTGAGGACAAAAGACAGATTCCCAGTCCATAGCTTGACTTTTCAGACTTTAGCCCTAAACTGAGATTAAATCAAGACCTTAAGAGGAAATCTCTTCTACTAAATTAGGAGGTCAAAAGAAAAAAAGAATTTAAAGGATGGTACTTTGGTGGTTGTTTTGAGACAATTTTTCTGGTCACTGTTATTTACATTCTTAAATACAGCAGCGAGCAGGACTGTTGGGAAATACTTGGCTAAGGATGTGTGTCACAGAAATTAGTTTTGACAGTCAGCACGAAACTGAAGAAAAATGAGTACTGAGAGGCAGGTATTTAAAGGGTGAAGCAGCATTTGTCAGCGGGTGTGTTGGACTCGTGCTCTGTGTTATCGGTGTAGCAGCCAGGGTGGGTGTAGGAGGACAAGGCAATGCATCCTGGAGACCTTCGCCTGTGCCTCCAACAGCCCATGCCTACGAGATGGGCTCTGCAAAATACACGGGGGAAGTTTAGAATAAAACTGATGCTTGACAGTATGAATTGGGATCCAGCAGATGCTGAGAGATGACTAACCCTGCCACAGAAGCTCTGGGAAATGGATGTCGTTGGGCAAATTAAGAAAAAGATCATTCCCTTTTTTCCTCCTAAAAAGATAGCAGTACCCTCTGGCACTAATGTATCCTTTTAGCTTTTGTCTTTTACTGATTCAGATAGAACTATTCATAGCTTTATTGTTTTTAACATATCATGAGAGGGCAGAAAATTATTTTCTTAATTAGCACAATTGATAATGTTATCACTTTAGCTGTGTTAAATCTTTTAAAATGAGCTTTATTAATCTTTTCTATGAGGTGACACTGGGTCCACAAACGACTTCTGTTTCACTCTGCCATTTATCCCTTGGTAAATTCATCTCCTTACACAAATGACTGCAACATTTCTATGTGGTTCATGACTTGAATATAATATTCCATTTCTTGTGCTTCCCTGTCAAGCGTTGCTACTGCAGTAATGTTCACCGGGGAATCTCTTTGCAGCTGCTGATGGCAGCTCTGTTTCTCCAATTCCTGTGGCACACGCTACATGTCACTCTTTCGCAAACCAAGTAACTTTCGTCTCTAAGCTACAATAGGCTTTTAGTTTTTTTCAGATTATGTTTTTTAAATGGTATTAATATTTCCTTCATTTCCTTGCAAGGTTGCAAAAATACTTTCCCCCACTTTATACCACTGTGGCTGTTCTACATAAACTGAATACATCCAGTTTTAGCAGGCTAACATATGTATAATGATTGTTTTCTTACTAATTTAGATTAAGGACTTCAGATTTTGCCAATATCTGCCATTATTTATCTGAGCCACATGGAATAAGGCATAATTGGAATCTGCGTTAGTACACCTCACCTGTTTGTAGCTTCCCAATATGTTTTAGGAGTTCACAGGAAGTCACATAAATCAATATCCATGCTACAAGCATAGATCAGTGAAGTTTATATTAAAATAACACTTTATAGTCCCTGTGGATCAGAACCTTTGACTTTTATCAGGCATGTAATACTGTGGTATCTTAAAAAGCACATGTATAAACAAAACCAATGGAGTTAGAAGTTCAAATTTTGGTTTCTGAGATAGTTCTTCTGGGAAACTGCACTTCCCCTACGTTTGCTAGGCTTTACTTAATAGTTTAAAAGTTATCCCTCTCCTTCTTTTTTTCCACCCAACATTTAGGCACTAGATTCTGATCAGGATTATGGCTTTACTTGACCTGAAATTGTGAGAGGAATAATTTTTTTGCCTTGTTGTTTACATCCCTTCCTATTTTTTACACTCTAAAAGTGAGATTTCATTCTTCAATAGAGCTTTGGGGGCACAATCAATTCCTGTCTAAAGAGGATGATAAAAATATTTTAAAACCATAATCTACTATTAAAATCCTGTAGCATATCTCACTGTAACACTTTTCATGTAAATCCAGCAAAGTTGGTTTTTATCTTCTTATATCTGAAACTTCTCGTATTAATTTGCCAGGCATGATTTAAATTAATGAGGGAGGTTTGTGTGTGGTTTTGGAAGTCAGATGTTGATCTCCCTTTTCTTTCTGTTGAAAATTTTCAGCAAATAATGTGCTTTCCTTGCTTAGAGCCATGATAAGGGGCTTCTTTTTCAGCAATTGGATAAGACTTGTCTGTCATAACCTTAACATATGCAAGCAGGTAAATGGATCATATTAAGCAAAGCAGCAAAACCTGCCGTGTTGTAGCAGTCCAGTTTGATCAGTGAAGGCTTCCTCCTGCCCCATCCCTGTGTTTTGTCTGGGAAACTGGTACCTTTCCTACTGAAGAAGGTTCAAATGCTGCAGTGATGAGTTGTGGGATCATGTGAGCTGCAGGACAGAGAAGCATCAGGATCCTTTTAAAGGCTAGGGGGAATTTGGATCAAGACCTGTGGCTGTGATTGGATGGAGAGGATAATCAGTCTGATTCTGTTTCCCAGATTCATGCCGCAGCCCACCCTTTTGTGCAAGATGGTCTCTTTAGACCATGTCCTGGCTGCTGTACCACGGTACCTAATCCAAACCTAAATGGTTGCTCTGCCATCTGGAGCAGTGAAGAATTTTGAGTGCTTATTCTCCACGGCTGTTGAATGTGAAAAGTGCTCATGAAGTCACCTAAAGTATTTTTTTCTTTTAATTAATCAGCCTTTGCTTATTTTTTCCTTTACTTGGGAAAAAAAAAAAGGCACCGAAGCTGCTGAACTTTAGCGACTTAGTGCTACTTGGAGCTATATGCCTGGGCCACCTTTTCTCTTCTCCTATGTCTGGAGTGGCAGTGTTTCTCCACGATCAGATCTCCCTAAAAGAAGTCTGTTTTTCAAAACCAGAGGGACAGCAGGGAGGGGGTTGTGGGTGCTTTAGGTGTAAGTAGATGTCATCTGCTACATTTCTGGCCATGGATAGCTGTTATTGAGAAGAGAGAGCAAATGGCTAAAATAATGAAACATTTCTTATCCTTGCTTAGTCTCCCCGCAAGTCTGGAATTTTGAGGGGCAGAATTTACAGCTTGCCTAGATGAGTCTATTATTTAATACTCTTGCTGCTTCTTCCTATCTGTGATAGCCAATTACTGTTTATAACTACAGCCACGTAAAGTTATTTACATTAGAACCCACCACCTAAATAACTCTAAGGAGAATTTATGGATGTAACTTTTCACTTAACTGTAACATTGGCAGAGAAACTATCTGTGCACACAGTGCCCCTCAGGATACGAAGAAATTGCTGGGACTGTCTTACTGATAATTCCCTGTTTCTTGGGATTACAAGAACAGTGGGTATAGATAAAGACAACGAGTTCAGTATGCATTAAACACATCGAGCAATGAAGCTATTCAGACACAAACAATTGCCCTCGGTTTTTCCATATTCTCAGTCTTGGATCACTCTTACACCCAGCTGGAAACACGAAGCTCCTTAAGATATTCAGGGAAGGTATTTCAGAAGCCCTGGCTTGAATGCCACGATACACTGGTACCTAGGTACTGCTCAGATGGATTACTGGGATAAGTGTCATATGAATAATGACATTCTTGGATAAACATGTCTTGAAATACATTATGGCAGGATGCTTTATGCAAATTTCAAATGGATCCCAAAATGCCCTGGGAGGTTGCAAAGAACAAATGAAGGCAGGAGGATGCATCTTGTGTATGAACAAAAATATATTTGCATTTTCTTTTGGCAGACGTGATCTATTGCAAACTCTGTTCTTCTGTTTTTCAGACCCTGTACTGGACATGAATGGGATGGCATCGGATTACAACACTTCCTCCCAGGAAGAATATCTCCCACACTATCTCCAGAAGGAAGACCCCTTTGCATCTAAGCTTTCTAGAGAGGCTGACATTGTAGCTGGCTTTTATTTGACAATAATTGGTAATGATTTTTTAATTCATCTTTGAAATATGACTGTGTCACTGTATCCTTGCTGGCGCTCACAAAGAAGGCAGAAAGAAGGCAGAAGCTGCTCTACATTAGATGTGCAATTACTTATTTTTTCATAGTAGAAAGAAAATTGTATGAGGGAAAGGAGAGAATGAGCTAGAAATATGGTGTCAATAGTGTAAACTGTTTAGTGTCAACAGACAACACTGCTCCAGGTAGCCAAAAGTGACCAGCAGTAGACCTTCCAGTAAAAAGTGAAGAAATAATATTTTTTTTACTGATAAGTTACTAGCTTGCAGTTTAATCATTCCCTACCAGGACTGGCCTTTGCCCTTATGCCATGTGGGTTTTATGGCCTGTTTTCAAAGTCTCTCTCATGTGCCTATGCAGCAAAGAAAACATCATCAGATCTGCTCATTTGAATCTTGCTCGGCTCCCGGCATCAGCTGTCCTCTGTTAAGCATTATATTGAACAATATTTTCTGCCTAACACCCTCCCCTTCCTTTTCTTTTGGAGTCTTTTACCATGTGCAAAGTGACTTTGCAAGCAGAATAAATGCAATTATTTATTGGTTAGTGCACACAGATGATAGCTGGGACTGATTTCTATGTTAAGTATTCATATGCCAAGGAATTGCCATTCAACTGGGAAATACTGGTCTCCATTGCTTCTAGGGATAAATTAATCCTTCTTCTTGATGATGGAGGTATGCAGGGCTATATGTTTTTGTGTCAATACTTGCCTTCACCTTTACACTTCTTTCTATGGTTCAGGTTTCCTTATGTTTTATGGCTTTAGTTCATGCAGTTTCTCACAGCTCAATGGCTGTTTTGTCAGCAAGGCTGAGCCAAGGTCATATAACTGTGCTACATCAAACTCGGTCTGGGTATACGGGGTATTTCTTGGCATTAATTTGTTTTTTCTTAAGTCTCTTGTTGTATCAGTTCTGCACAAAATACAAAGACCTTTCAGTCCTACCTTCATATTTCTCATTCATTATTTTACATCCCTTCTTCCTACTGCCTCTGACTGCCTTCCACCCGGCTGATCTAAGTAATCGAATCTTTTCTGCAGTGGAGGTCACGCGAAGTCTTGAATAACACTTGTTTTTCATTTGTTGTCTGATTATGTCTTTATCGAAAAAGGAATTCAGAGCAGCAGAGACGGTAGGTGAAGCTGTATCTCTGTGCTGTCCTCAGTATTCATGCACTTTTATATGTATCCTAGCCTTTCACCTCTATAAATATATTTTCTGATGCTATGTAGACAGATGTCTTCACTGAACTGTCCAAAACAACTGCCCCTCAGGTCTTTTTACACTCGTTTAAGCAAATTTAGCTTTAATTCCAAGAATTAAGTCTGAGTTGCTGAAATGAATCCTTTCAATGCACATTGTGTTGCCATGTTATGTTGGCTGCATTTAGTGTAAATTTATCCAGTTCCAAAGAAATACCCCTGCCAGGTGTGAAACACCTTGAAAACCATAGAAATAATAAAATTAAGACAAGGAACAGAAATAATAAGCTTGCAGTGAAAAACCAAAAGCTAACTATGAAGGGAGAGACTTACATGATCAGTGTGAGGAGACTGAAATGATAGTTTAAAAAGGGCTGATAATCACTTTTTTTATTTGACTTATTCTGTAAGATTCCCACCTTCTCAGCTTTGTGGTCTGGCTATCAAACAGCCTGTTGTGGACTCATTGCTCCCAGCGGCCCAAGCCAGGAAAATTCAAGCCATAGCTCTGCTGTAAACATGTGCAACTCCAGACACCTAATCCTACATTTTGCCCCGGGTTTAACGTATTTTTTCATGTGTCTAGTTCGCATTACATTTTATTTAGTTAGTTGCTTTACCTTCATGGTCATTACAGACTCCAGCAGCAGCTGTTGCATCTTCCTTGGTCTTGCATCTATAGCGTAAGATACCACTGGTATTCTGCACAGATCTTTTTCATTCCTTTTAGCAACCATTGCCATGATTTTAAGCCGTCATTGCTTAGCTGTTGGTTAGTTGTGCCCTCAGCTATTTCAGCAATGACAACTGGTTTCATATTTTCTAGACCAGCACAGCAGTGTTTTAGAGACTGTGTACAATACAGTAATAAATATTAATATGGTGAGACAAGTACAGAAATCCTCCCTTTTATAGGGTTTTGGGGGAAGAAGGGAAGTGTTATGCTTTTTACCAGTAAAACAGGATTACACCTCAGAGCTCAGCCACTAACAGAGGGAATTAAACAGAAGAGGTGGAAGGAGCCATGTCAGGTCTTCTGTGCTTGTGAATAGATGGAGTAAATTAGACTTTAAACATATTTTTCTTTTTAAAAAGAAAAGGCTTTATTTGTGCTGGTGCTTCTCGTGTGAGTTGTACCTTATAAGACTGGTTTAGCTTAGCACCATGGGGATGCTCCCATTGGCTCCTGTTGATGTGCAGATCCATATTTTATTACTCATTCATGTTTAAGTGGATAGCAACATTTTAATAATATTTTGGGCTTGCAAAAATATGAGAACTTAGAAGAAAATTTATCTTTGTTGTTTCTAGATAAATTTCTGAGTGGCTTTTTTTACTTTCTGCAAACAAAACTAATCCTAAATTTCTTTTTCTACTATACTGATTTCTGACAGTATAAAGCATCCACATTTCTGTTGGGACAAGAAGCACTGCCTTGCAGAGATTTTCTGTGGTAGAGAGTGGATCTTAAGGCAGTGGAGAAGGAAGCCTAGCTCTGTGAAACTGTTCACTGACATCAAATTCCCCACAACAGAGTTGCTTAGGCTCTAAAGTTACTTTAATTGGCAGTGCTGTAGTTAATCACAGCTCCCAGGTATCCAAAACAGTAAGCAAAAACTATATGCTCAAATAGCTCTTGGGCATAGCTGTGACCTGGGGTAACTGCGATATTGCAGATTGACTTTGTAAACTGTGATCTGCTGAAGATGGAAAACCAAGATGGGGCATTCAGCTCCCTCTTCCAGAGAGGGTATATCTATGTTTTTTATTATAACTTGTGTTTCAGACCGAAGCTGTCCGTTGTCACCTTCTGCCACAGAACTGTCCCCTCTAATTCTTTCCAGATCCCTTCCAAGAAATGATGGCCCCTATTGAGGATGTCCTGTTTGGACATCCTGAGAGCAAAAGAGGGAATCACTAAGGAAAGGTGGGAAGCCAGGAGGTGGGGGTCACCAGTGAGCATCTCTTTGTGCTTGAGACATGCAAGGTGCAAATGAGTTAAAAATTCATTTCAAAAAGGCGAATAGGCTGCACAGTGAGCAAGTGAGGCTGGGACCCTATCGGGAAACTCTGCAGATCTTTTAGGGTCAGGTTGGTTGCGTAACTGAAGTACTGCAGTTTGAAAATATAAGAATATATTGTTGTGTCTTTGAAGAAAATCAGGGGTCTTGACTGTTCTGTGATAAAATCTCGGTGAATGGATGACTTTTTTGTCCTAACTAGTTCACTCCCGTGTGTATTTTTTTAATTGTTTGGGGGACAAAAAAAAAAAAAAAATCAAACGGTACATGTGGTTATAAGAAACCAATTCTTTTTACTTTTAACTTCCCCTGCTAGCTTTTTCATCACAGACATGATTGATTTACTGTACGTCCAAGTAGGGTGACTAACTACTGTCAGCTCCTTTGAAAGTCTGTGGCAAGTAACTATTGATTTGCAAACTGTTGCTGCACACTTCCTCAGCGTGTTATGAAACAGCTTAATTGAAAACAAAATCCTGAACTATCTTCCTTTTTTTTTTTTTTTTTTTTGGTTTTGACCTCTGGTGGTTTAGTACTGCTGTCAGATTGGGGAAAAGGAGCCTTATTTGTTCAGATTGCTACTTTTATATACTTTCACCTTTCGCTGCAGGTTGCATATTTGAGCCTGGCTCTTTCTCTGTAGTTGTCACATTTTATTGATCGCATCCTTGGCTCTTTATTTGTATGGATCTAAGTGTTATGGACAGTTGTGCCCTGAACTGTTTGCTTTTGGGAAAAAAAAAGCCTTTATTTTATATATGTGAAGAGTTTCTTCCCGTGCTTCCAACCCCAGGCTCTGCCCCGGCACACAGCCTGCCAGCACCTACCAGAGCTGGGAGCCTGCACCAGTAAGGGCTTCAGCTAGCTGTTAGGAAAATCTTTTTAATAGTAGGAAGAATGAAGCATTAGGTAGTTCATCTAAGGAGATTATAAAGCTTCTATCACCAAGGAGTTAAAAAAGAATTCAGATGACCTGTTGTGAGATGCAGATAGAGACAAGAGGCAGCTTAAATTGTCACTGGATCCCTTCCAGCACCAGGATCAGAGAGAGGGTCAGTGGGCTGGGGCTCTCTGAAACATTGCTATTAATAATGAGCAGTGGCTTCAGAGGATCTTCTAATGAAGACACCTCCCTGGACTACCTGTCAGTTGAAAAAGATTCAAAAAAATGCCAGGTGTTTTCAAAAGGTATTTCAAACTGGATGCTGGCACCCTAGATAGCCTAAATATCAACAGAGAGAAAATTGCATTAAGGGAGAAAAGGATTAAGATACATGAAAAATGCTAGGCGACAGTGAGATTTGTTCACTTAGCTGCAAGGAAGAAAATAATTCATATTAATGTCTGTATCTCCTTATAATTCAGATTAAATTTGCAGAACTATAAGAATAGGATGTGTTTTAAATTTCATTCACCAAGGATAAATCAAATTTTCTGAGGAAACCTAAGATTCAATGACAAGCCAGCTTCTGTCCGGTTTATTTTTAAAAATAGTATAGAAAGTAATACTGTCACTATAAAAATAAGAAGTGTTTCCAATTAGAAGAGTTTTGCATTTATTACTGAAAAATTCAAAATCAAAGTATTTTTTCCCTGAGTTTGGTAAACATCTGGTTCCACAGTTACTCATATTTCTTGAGAAACAGTCGGGTTTTTAGCCTGTGGGAACCATTTTTCTCTATCTCATGGATGTTCCCAGGTTGGGTTTCCTGGTTTTGTGAGGACATGACACTCTTGCAAGGTGATTGTTCCATTGACAGGCCAGTG
>NW_010224606.1:0-281 GCF_000690775.1 Eurypyga helias
GGGGATGGAGCCGCAGTTCTCACGCCTCTGCCCTCCCGGGGAGCCCGGAGAGGGGAAGAGCATCTCTGCACCGGGATCGTGAATGCGGTCCGACCCCTCTAATAAGGAAGAAAGGAAGAGAAAGCTTCTCCGGGAAAACGTGGAGGGAGTTGAACGTGCGGAGGGGCTGTGGCTACGGGGATGTGGGATAAGGACCTGCCTGGGGGATGGGCAGGGACCACCCTCCCCGGCCCGGCCACGCCGCCCCCGGAGCACACAGTACCGGCGGCAACCACCGCGCA
>NW_010224606.1:339-9035 GCF_000690775.1 Eurypyga helias
TTGGAGCCTTAAAATATGGTTCAGAGAATTACAAGTAATCAGAGCTGCGGGGGTCAGCAGTGCAAACTTTTTAAGACTAATGTTTATTTAGAAAAGTGAGTGGTGTCTGCGTTGCTTTTCTAGTGCCCCAGCACAAAAGTCCTAATGGGTTTTGCAGACTTTCCCATCGCAAACTCCTGCACAGGGCGCGGGGACCACCGCCGAAAGCAACCGTGGGCCGCCCCCTTCCAAAGGGACCACTGGCACAAGGTTTTACACTCCCCCCTCAACTTCCTCCCCCCCGGTCTTTCTAGGAGCAGTGACAATATTTTCCGCATCCCCTCCCTAAATTTTGCTGCGCTTTCGCGTTTGTTTGATGTAACCTGAACCGTCGATAAAACTGGGGAGGAGAAATCGGGGGATGGGGAGGGCGATTTCCCCCCTCCCCGCCCCTGCTCAGCCCTGGACGGTTGCAGAACCCCCCCGGGGGTTCAGCCGAGCTGGAAACCTCGTTAAGAGGAACCCGGGAGCAGAGGCAGGAACCGGCGCGGGGAGGGCTGACGGGTGTCCATCGGGAAGGCATCGCTGGCAAACCCATATTCCCCCATCTCACCCCCTCTGTGTTGCCACCCTCCAGCCGCTCTCCTGGAAGCCCAGTCCTTGCGCGGTTTTGGGGGTCTCTACTGAGCACACCCCAAATTTGAGGGATTTGATGCAGGTCTCCATCTCGGGATGTTCCTTTTGTTACTAGGACTGGAGGAATCCAGAAACCCTCAAAACCTCACATGCCTTTTGGGGCAGTCCCCCCTCGACTTTAAACAGGAGGTGGATCCAGGGGAAACCCAGACGTGGGATTCCACTGGCAACCAGCGTCACCAGCGCTAGATGCCTCATAGGAGGTCTGGGAGAACTCAGCTGAGTTTAGTCCCTTCCCACATCATCCTCCTCTGCCGTTGACAGGTAGCAAAAGCTGGGGGGTGGGGTGGGATGAGGAGGGCAGGGGGCTCAGCTCCCCTTCCAACGTAGGACGGCAGTTGCAGTCTGGATGTGGACTGCAACCAGCAGCAAACCCATGTCCTTCCCAGGGTCCCCAAGGGGAGTACTGGGGCTGTTCAGGAAAATGCTTGTGCTTACCCTCTCTCCCTAATCTGAGAGAAACAGCCCTAGGAGCTTTTATTTACCCTCTTCCTAAACACAGACCTTTTTACTAGCCAGGGGACCAGCCAGCAGAAGGTGGTGTGCTGCTAAAATCCTCCTGTTCCTGGCAAAGGTGAGACCAGATCTAACTCATCCCTCAATCTGTGGGGGCTCACTGTGACACTCCAGCCCCTTTCCCATCCTCTGCAGTCTCAGCAGGTTTGAGTGTGTCACAGCAGAGGGATGGTGTTAGCCTGGCTGCACTGGGTGAGCAGGTCTGTGGGGGCTGCATCCTCCCAGGGCTTCCCACTCAGCAGAGCATCAGCTGGGAAAGCGCTGGGTGGTGGAGCCATAGGGCGTGGAGACCTGGGAAGAGCCCCATCTCTAGACTGTGGGATATGAGGCTACTGAACCCACTGTGTGTGTTTGGTCTCCAGTATGGATGCACTGGGATCAGCCCTGGGGTCTGACACCGTTGTCTCCTCCCCCATTATTAGGATTCACAGCTCAGCTCATCACCAGGGAGCCTCTGCAGCAGGACAGTGCTCTCAGCAGTGGGATGTGCAGGAGGGAAACTGTGTAGGGGAGAGGATGGGCTGGATCCTGCTCCCTTTCCAGCCAAGTGACTGCCTTGTCCTGCTCCTGGAAAGGTGGGTTCTTTAACGCCTTCTTTGGTCTGTGCAGGGAAAAAACCAACGTAGCTCAAACCTGAGAAGGCTGAACCAAGCAATGGCAGCTGAAGGCGCCTCTGGAAACACCTCCCCCCGAGGCCTGATCCTGCCTTCCCCTGGCCAAGTCAAGCTCAGGAACCCAGCTCCAACAGGACTGGGTCTGGGGCTGAGGATGCAGCTGGGCTGTCAGTGCTGTGAGGCCGAGCGTGGCAGTGGGAGGACATCGGTGTTTATAAACTGCTGAGACGTGCCTGACACTTGAGGAAAGATCCTCTCCACTCCCTCAAGGGCTTTCATTTGAAGGGCTTGGCTCTGCCCTCCAAGAAGTTGATAAGACCTTCTGGCTCCCATTATCTACCCAAGGGCCCTGCGTCACCCTCCTCGCCGCATGCTGAAGAACCCTGGTAGTGTCACCTTAATTGCTTGGGGAGTGGAGGGCCCCGGGCAGGACCTGGCACCTCCCTGCAGGGTTTGGCCTCCTGGTGCAAAGCTGGGCTGTATATCACCAGCCCTTTGCTGTTCTGCATCCCTCCCTCCTGCTTACAAAGCATAAATGCTGAGAATGCTGCATGCAGCCCCAGATTGAGGACATTTGGACTGAACGCTTTTGAATGCACTTGAAAAGGGGAGGCAGGGTGGGGAGAGGGACATGAGAAGGGGAAAGAGCTGCAGCTTTGCTGGCACAAAGTTGATTTGGCTGGATCCTGTCCCTTTGAGGCTGTCATCCATCACTGTACCCAGGAGATGCTGCAAACCATGTGCAGATGAGGCTCAGGCACGCGAGAAGCATTCCCACATGAGGATGTTGTGGGACACTGCACCCACCTTGCCTTGCTCCCTCAGTTTACATCAAAGCTGTACTTCTCCGTGACAGGGAAGAGGTGGGAATTTCAACCAGCTCCTCCTGCACCTGTGTCCCACTCCCCAGGACCTTGCTGGGGCAGAGGTTGTGTGTGACCGTCTGGGTGTCAAGGGGTTGCCCAGGGAGGCCAGGGGCTGGGGTCAGCCTGATACTCCAGCGAGGTTTATCATCTGCCTCCACGATGTCAGCAGAACACAAAGGCAGGGGAGAGGTGAACCCCTCTGTTAATACACGTGTTTTAAATAACTGGTATTTTTATTTCTTCCCTTCGGTGCGGTGGGCTTGGCACGCATCTTTGTTTGCACAATTGTCCTGCCTATACGCTCTGTTGCCCAAGTAAGGAGAAAAAGATCCTGTGCGTGATCTGGAGGTGTGCTTTGCTGGTTCTGACATGTAAATATTAATCAAGAAACTACACTGAAGAGACACCCCTCCCCACCCTCCCCACCCCCCTTGAGCCCCTTCAGATTCCTTTATTGTCCTGGCAGTTGTTGCACTTGGACTGGTTTTTCGCTTTCTCTCTCAGAGCAGCTGGCTCCAGCAACAGTCCCCAGATTCCTCAGCTACGTCCTACTGAGGGAAAACATTTATTGAAGTTTTCAGATTATTGGGGAAATACATATTTCTGCTTCTTTTCCAAACTTCACTGACATCTTTTCTAAGCCGTCCCTGCAAGTCAGCCTGGGGGCAGGAGAGGCATCCACTCGCCCTCCTCTCGCAGCTGATGCCTTCTGCGTGAACTTTGGGTACCCAGGAATGCTACGGAATGGGGTTCCTACAACCACCATGTGCTTCATTAGTGGGCAATATTGGTGAGCATGTGTGTAGTTTATGTTCTTCCATAAAGCTGCACTTAGTTCACTCACACCTCTGAAGAAACGGCGTATGAGCACACACATCCAGCTCCTCAGATAACCATGTTTCAGATGACCTTTGCAGAGGCAGCATCGATGCCTTGGTGCTGCGTGGGGTGGAGCAGAGGAGCGGGGGCTATTGGAAGCGAGGAGGTCAGAGAAGGAAAAAGCTCTGGTATAAAGCTGCCCTCGCCTTGTCAGTGCACACGCCCACAACTGAATTGTGGGTATGCAACGTGGGGTTGGGCCACATCCTTGACTGGAGCATCCTTATCATTCCTCACCCACAATTGTGTCAGCTGGCAGGACCCACTGCCTGGTATCCCCTGTGAGCACAGAACATGCCCAGCACTCACCTCCTGCCTCCCAGCACCCTGAACCGGGGTGCTCAGCACCCCCAGGGAAGCACCATTGCCAGCACGGTGTTTTAAAACAGCAGCAGGTTGCTTGCTCCAGTTGTTCCTAGTGCAGGCTCTGCTCTGTGTGCACACTTGTGTGTAGGGGTGTGTGTATGCAGGGGTGTGCGTGCAGGTGTGTATGCGTGTGTGTGTGGTGTTTGTGTGTGCACAGGTGCATGTGTGTGCAGGGGTGTATGTGCGTGTGTTCAAGGGTGTACCTGTGTGTGTGCAGGTGTGTATGTGCACAGGTGTGTACAGGTGTGCAGGTACATGTGTGCATGCATGCGGGAGCTCTCCCTTGGCAGCACAATGGAAGAGCAAAGTGTAGAATGGTTCTTGCTTCGTGAATAAATTGTCTCCAAAGGGCTCTTCAACCTGAATGCGTGCTGCAAGGGCACATGGCAGGCAGACAATGGCTGGGGCTGAGTCACAGCACTGCTGAGAAGCATCCCAGCACTGCCTGTCAAGGAAAGGGGGCTTGCGTTTTACCCTGAGACAGTTTTTGTTAATGTATTCACGAGATCACTGTGGGATCAGGGGCACAGGGAAGAAGAACGGGAGAAGAGGGATGAAACGCTCGGGCTCTGTGTCTGTGGGCTGGATGCAATGCTCACAGCACTAAGCAGAACTACAAGTGATGCTGGTTCCTTTCCAGTCTCCACCCCAAGAGTTGGACCTGGGCACAGGGAGGTGCACGGTGAAAGAACTAGCCTATTTCACACGAAGAAGAGGAAATACCTTTCCCCAGGGCACCCTGTAAAACTCACTCTGCTGTGGCTCTCACTCTGCTGGCAACTTCTCAGATGGTAACTACTGAATGCTTGGGTTTGGATGTGGCCTTTAGCATCAGGTGTCCTTGAAGCTTCAGCTGCCAGAGGTTGGCAGGGAGCAGATCATTCAGTGCTCACTGCTTCTAATATTTTCTTTCTAGGCGTCCATCCCCAGGCACTACTGGAGAGGAGATACTGGAGCTTTGGATGAAATCCCACAAATTTTCATGGAAGCAGAACAGCAGGAAGGCAAACAGGAAAGAAGAGGAGTAATATACTATTCTCGAGGGCACTGGTTGAATTTCTGTTTGCTTTGCTGTGTCGTTTCCTTTTCCTCCAGCCACATACTACAGGATTATGGCAAATGAATTAAGGGATTAAATCATAAGGGAGACTTAGGATCCTGCTGATTTAGAAGCAGAAGCCCAGATGGGCTTATTGAACTCTAGATGATGCAAGAGCGTCTTGGGTAGTGCTGTGGATGTAGGTCACAGCACAATTTAGGTTGGCAGGAACTTCTGGATGTCTCTGGTCCAACAGCTATCAAAGCAGAGCCAACTTAGACCAACCAGATTGCCCAGGGCTCTTCCAGCCAACTTTTGAATGTCTTCAAAGATGGAGATTACCCCACCTCTATGGTCTCCTGCGTTTAACCATTCTCAGGATGAATTTTTCCCCTAATATCTAACCAAAGCTTTCCCTTCTGCAACTTGTGTTCAGTGCTTATCCTGTCCCTGTGCACCTTGGGTGGACATCCAGGTGCAGGCCCTGTTGTACCTGTCTTGTAAAACAGATTGTTGGGCACAAAATTCAGAGAAAGTCCCAGCTTAGACAGCAGGTTCTGCATCTCCCAAGTCCCTTGGACACTCGCCATGTGAGCAGGCCTGGATGGGAGGTCTCAACTCTCCAAGGTGCATCAGTATTGCTGTTGAATCAGTCTCACTTGTATGAGGGCAGGGTGAGGATTTGCTCTTGCTATGACTGGAGACACCCCAAACAATGTCCAAATATTACTCCCACAACACATTTCCAGGGTCATCCAGGATGTGGTGGATCTAGGGGAAAAAGGACATACAGTGGCCTTTGGTCTGCTGCATCTACCTGGGGAAACAAAGGCATGGATAGAAATGATCATCTGCCCACCTTCACTGCTGGCAACCCAGCCAAGGAATTCCTTCTGTCCGGTGCCCTAAGCACTCCTTTGTGCTACCAGGAGTCACATAGCATGAGGCCATGCTCAGCTACAGCATCTGGTGACAGACTTACAGGCAGGTGGACCTCTTCCAGTACATTTTGGCAGCTGGGAAACATCTTAGTGAAAGATGGAACTGTGACATGTTTGTCTCTTCTCTTGGAGAAGAAGCAAAGGGAAGGGATGGAAAGGGAAGGGAAAGGAAGGGAAGGGAAGGGGAAGGGAAAGGGGAAGGGGAAGGGGAGGGGCAGGGGGAAGGGGAGGGAGAAGGGAAAGGGAAAAGGAAGTGAAGTTGTCCACAACATTCCATTCTGTCTCTGACACTGGGAATGGATGTGGACACTTGTTTAGGAAGGAGGTAGCGTGGCCTTGTGCAGCGAGGAAAAGAGAGGCAGAAGTCTTGAAACAGGGCTCTGTTTGGACCTAAATTTGATTTGCATGGTTAAAACTTGTTGATCCCATACAAGGTTTTCCTGGCTGGGAGCTAAACTTGGTTCCACAGCCAAGCTTTTGTCTTTTCCAGAGTGTTCAGCATAAATCAGACTTTCACAGTCGCCTTTGAGTGGAAGGAGCAAGAAATCATGTTTTGTCTCCTGTCCAGGAGCTCTGGGAGAAAGTAGCTGTCAGGCACCAGCCCAGATCCTCTGACATGTGCTCTGTGCGTCCTCGCTGCCTGGCTCTGCCTTCCCTGGCCTGGTGTAACGGCTCCATCAGCTCCTTTGCACTCTCTTCCTCAGCCGAGATCCCAGCCAGGCTGCTGACATCCAAGCTGGGCTGTGCCCCAAGCAAGGGACACCGTAGCACTTTTTGGGGTGGGTTATGCTCTCCCCTGCCTCTCACCCAAGCCATTAAGTGGGTTTTAACACAGATCCATCTCTGGCATGGTGCCTTGCTGAGACCACTTGCAGCTCCCCCCCCCATCGTTTTCATATCTTTAGGCTCTTCTTTGCGCTAGAGAATTGGCCCAGGGAAGCCACCCTTCCATGTGCTTTTCTTTTGTCACTAGTGTCACTAGGAATTATTTTCCTAGTATTTGGTAGAATTTCTCTTGCTGTGCCTTGTGTCCACTGCTTCCCATGCACCACCAGGAAGAGTGCAGCTCCATTTTCTCTACGACCACTCATTAGCCTTCTCTGGCTGAACAAGCCCAGCACCTTCCACATCTTCAAATTTGGCAAAGAACTACTAATTTTTCTTGTACTGCTTCATAAGCATGTGAGGGAGAGGGCTGACTTCCCACAAACACTAAATGGGACACCTGTGCCAGAGCATCCCCCGGCAGGTAGGAAAGGCTTTAGTGGAGGTGGCTGCAGAAATGCTACCAGCACCTGCAGTGGAGCCGAGCAAGGGACCAAAAACTCCATTGCTGATCCTGTTGAAACAGGAGGTTAATGCCTCTCTGCTGGAGCCTGCTAGTGAGATCCATACAGTCCATTAAAATTAGGGATCTTATTATGGCCTATATATAAAAGGTAAAGAGGAAATGAGAACCTTATGAAGGGTTTCTTATGTGTGCAGATGGCAATGGCATCTGAGGCCAAGAAAGCCTCTCCAGCAAGCTTTTTCCAAACAAAACTGCTCACTTTGCATGTTTTCCTCTCTTTCAAAAAGAGATAAAGAGATGCAGGATTATCTTATCTACACAGCTCACTCCTGCTGCACAACCACACTGTCCTTGGGATGGAGAAACAGACCCTAAAAAATGTGTCATGATCTCAGGAGCAGTCTCGTCTCCTCTTACACCAAATTCAGCCTTCAAATGCACCTTTAGGTCATACTCAGGTCTCTCCCAAACCCCGAAGAGCTGCCTTCACTGCATCCCCCACCCTGGTTGAGCACTGGTGAGACATTCTCTGTCCATCAGCACAGAGGAGATATTTGAGTCTATTGAGTAGCATCAGGAGATGCTGAGAACCAGCCCAAACTGGGAACTCAGCCTTCCAGCAGTGGCACCAGGCCACTGCTCTGCCTCTCTTTCAAGACAGCAGAAACCATGGACCTCAAATATGGGACAAACTTTGGGTCTGTAGCAGAACCAGGGACTCTAGGAGCCTGGGCATCTCTTTGCTTGCTATGAACACCTGCTGGAATGTTTTTTCCCTTTCTCCTCCTGTCCCCACCACCTGTGAGGGGCTGTGCTGTTCTCTGGTAGTGCCAGAGTGGGAGAAGGTCCTGGAGCTGCTCTCTGAACCTGTGGGATCCTGTGGGACCCCTTGTCCACACCCTTGGGTCCCCAAAGGGACTGCAGAGGCTGGAAGTGTCCCTGGAGCATGATCCTCATTTATACAGAAGTATAATCTCTCCGTAGAGCTGTAGGGGAGTGGGTTTTGTCCCCCAGTGCAGGCTAAGAGCTGGAGCACGGCGAGGCTAAGTGACATGACCAGGGTTATGCAGACAACCTGTGGCAGAGCAAGAACGGCAGCTCAGTGATGTCTGAGCCCTTGTCACTGCTGCTCTGGCAGAGCTCTAGCTGCCTCTCCTCCTGGCTGCACCACCCAGCCTGTTCCTTTCTCCTTCAGACTCTTAAAATAAGACTTGCAAAGGCTCAAGCGTGGTTTCGTTTTCACTAATAAATTCCTGCTTGCACTTGAAGCTGCTGTGCCTTTTAAAACATTATCCGTGGCTCTGATTACACTCCTGATGAAAGCAGGCACGGCCCTATTAGTTTTCACAGCAAACAGCACTGCCACGTCCTGCTATCCTTTACGCACTCAGTGTAACCCAAGTTTCACAGGAAAGGGAGGGGGGCAAAAAAGGCATTTTGAAAAGCAGCATCTGTCTCCCCCTTCACTTCAGTCTGAGGACATTACACACTCCATATCTCCCCTATTTT
>NW_010224607.1:0-232 GCF_000690775.1 Eurypyga helias
GATGCCCACCATCACCCTCCTTTCTGGGGCCACAAGTGTCCCTTTCTTTGGGCCAGCATGGGCTCGCAGCCCTTCGAGTGCTGCCTGGAGCCTCCATTGAGAATCAGTGATTTGGGCAAAATCCTGTATTCACCCCTCCTTCCCCACCCCCAGCCTTCCTTGGCCAAGCCGCAGCCCAGACCTCACAAAAAAAAAAAAAAAAAAAAAAAAAACCCACCACAACCAACAACCA
>NW_010224607.1:532-3253 GCF_000690775.1 Eurypyga helias
TGGTGCCTCTCCGGGTGGGCAGCAGGGCGCGGGGAAGGGCTGAGGCTTGTGCTCTGGGGCTGAGCAACACAATGTTGATGGGCTGGGGAGAGGAAGAGGAGGAGGAGGGGGTGAGTCAAAAGGGACTCCCGAATCGATGGGGAATAATATGAAAGGGAAACTCTGGCGCGCATGGGGTGACCCAGATGGACAAAGTGCAGCGAGGCAGCTTAGTTAATGGGCTGCGTTAAAATTAAACAGAGGTGGTGCTCGTTTTCCAAGCGGCGTGGCGACCACGGAAGGGCTTTGCAGCCCCCACGGGAAGACTGCGGTGCGGTCCAAAATAAAACTGGGCTAAACCTTTCCCTTTCTCATTCCTCAGCAGGTGTAAACTGGGGCTGTCCCACTGTCCTCCCTCTGCCTGGGTTAACACAAGCCAGCTCCCAACATCCCTTCCCCTGCCACCAGCTTGCATTTCCGTAACAGGGGTGATGGTCTTGTGGCTGTTGCTGTAAATCTGAACTTTTCGCACATGGTCGCAGCTCTCGGAGAGGTGACAGCCACTTTCCAGCTGGCCGACAGAACGAGGAAGGACCCGGACAGTCTACAAGACCAAGTCAGGCTTTCAAGAGGAGGACGATAATAACACGTACCCATCCCCACTCCCACCCCTGTCAGGAGGAGGATTTATACTCCTCCTTACAAAGGACTTAAGTAGTCATTTAGGCTCTGCTTTAGCAATGCACCTGCTTAATTGCTGGCTTTACTTCCCTGTGGCTGGAGTGCATGGTGAAGAGCATCCTTAGCGGTGCTGCCGGCTAGGAATAAACTTAGCCATGTGCTTAAGCTGAGGGAGGAGTTTAAACGCCTTGCTAAGTCAGGGTCTTGCACCAGGGGAAAGCGAAAGGAAAAAAGCCAAAGCAGAACAGAAGAGCGGCTTTTGGAACAATGAACCAGTCTAGGTTCTCCATTCTGCATTTAATGGAGATGAATGAAAGCCCTCACTACTTGGTGGCTGAAGGTGGAATAACCAGCCAATGAGAAAGAGCTGTGTGGTGATATATTACACACCTTACTGTTACAGCTATGACTAAATACCTTTAACTGGCAAGAAACACCTTCCTGCATTTCGTTGTTTATTCTTCATATTGAAGAGGATGTGAAACACACCTCTTTGTTCAAAAATGCATGGTAATGTTTGATGTCCATTCTGCATACTTCTAAACCATGAACGAAGCTGTCAGTGCAGATCCAGGTCCTCTGAGCAAGTTTATACCTCTCTAAATAAAAAGTAAACAGGCCGTTTAACCAGGCACTGGACTGAGAGCCCCAAACCCTGAATTCCAGAATCACTAAGGTGATTGGAATCACTTGGAAAATACCTATAAGATCATCTAGTCCAACCATCATCCCAACAATGCCATACCTGATGTCATACACCATAGGAGGACTCCCAAAAAAGCCTTCACCAAAAGGCGCTATTCAGGTTGCAGCTCATGTCATGGGGTTGAAGGAGAGTCTGGAAGGTACGAATATGACTTGTCTTCACTCCTCTTGAATCACAAAGGTCTGGACATGATTTAGGAGACATGCTCAATGCCCACAGTGATGGGTTTACAGAAATTACCTATACAGGAAACATAAATTCCTGGGTATTTTCTACCTTTTGTGTAAATAACTCTTTCTCAGCTTCACAGTTCTTTATTTCAGGGACAAATAATTTTCACAAATAAGCAGAAAGAGATCCCAAATTTACATGGCATGCAGGTAACTCCAGGATGAATGCAAGCAGCTTTCCTCAAGCTTGCCCCACAAACCACACTCTCGTGTACCTGCAGCAACATACAGGCATGATCCCAGCTGGACAAGTTGGGTCTCCAGAACAGCGGATCTTCAAGAAACCTTGCAAAACTTGCTTTATGCTATGTGAACCTGCAAGGTGGGGATAGGTTACTGTGGGCTGAGTGGGTGATTTGGTGGCAGAAATAACTCTGGAGCTGGAGAGACTCGAGAGGTGGCAGGAGATGATGGTGTGGCAAGGGCTGCCTCCTGCGTCTGGCTCCTTCCAACACAAACCCTGGGAAGTGGGATGGTGCGAAGCTAAAAGCATGGCAGTACAAACAAACTCACCAATGGGGCTGAAAGCCTCTACACGACTCCCTGGCACAGTTTGGATTAAAATGTCAGAGCACCAAGCATCTGCAACTGGAAGACAGCGTACACACCTGATGCTCTCCTTTCTTTTTTGGGCCTCTGGGCTTGTGTTCTCTTTACCCCTTCGGATCATCCCGAAATAAAGTCCTCCTCCTCAGTACTTCAGGGTCCTCGTGTCTGCCCACCTCCAGGGCCCCCACTGAACCTGCATCTGTCCCCGTGCCCCCCACCCTGCCCGTCGCCCCCATCCTGAGCATGAAAGCTGGCCGGATTAATCCGGCACAGAGCACATTGTCTGTGAGTCATGACAGGCTCACTAAGGCGTGCAGTGCTGATAAAAGGCAGCTCTGATGGGCTCTGTCAGGGATCCCGGAGAAACAGCGTGGAAAAAATCTGCTAACCCACATCCCAGCCTGGCGGCCGGGGCCTGGAGACAGCCAGGCACCGAGGGGAGTGCGGGGAAGCCCCCGCCGCCATGGCAAGTCCCGCTCTGGGGGAGACCCCAGCCCTGGGCACAAGCTGGTGCTTCCCGGTGCCCTGGGGTCAGCCAAGAGCTCGTGGGGTCAATGGAGGGCTGATGCAAGACCT
>NW_010224607.1:3294-3654 GCF_000690775.1 Eurypyga helias
CCCAGGGATAACCCCCCCTCCCCAGCTGGGTAGGGTATTTCAGGTAGATATGGAGCTATAGAAAGGGCATGCTTATGCCTAAAAATTCCCTCTGGATATTTCTCACAGTTCCTCACAGCTGTGGAGCACAAGGTAAGGGTTTTTTTGCCACCCCTTGGCTTAGCACTTAGCAGTGCTGCTCTCAGAAGATCAGCAGGAGAGAACATGCCGGTCCCTTCCACTGTGCTGGAAAACTACCCCTTAAACAACCAGGAACCTGTGGTGGGTGAAAGCATCCTACAAGCAGGCTTGCAACTCACTGTAACGCTGCCCCAAAAGGTTAGTGACCATGGCTGCTGCAAACAGGACCCCACGGGGTTC
>NW_010224607.1:3685-8738 GCF_000690775.1 Eurypyga helias
TTGCCTGACCGCAGGAGTGGGGATAATAGGGAGCACAACATGAGGGATATTGCTGAGAAATCAGGATAACATTCACGCGCACCACTGAGCTGGGAGGAGTTCCAGCCGTGGGGTCTGTGTGGAGAGGAAAGGCAGCAGCAGATTTCAAAACAACCTAGAAAAATTGGAGAATTGGTCTCAAATCAGCAGGATGGAAATCACACAAGAGCGAGCGCAAAATACCACAGCGAGGTGTTGGAACTCAAATGCAAAAGGGGTGGGGGGCTAATTGGATAAAGAGCACCGCTGCAGGAAAGGCTGCCGGGATGGCAGACAAAAACTTCATCAACACTGTCATGCTGTTTCAAAACAGGCAAGTGTCTCGATGGGATCCATTAATGAGAGATTCATGGGAGAAAACGGCTGTGCTGCCCTTGGCCCTGGGGACGCCTCAGCTGGGGACGCTGGGCACAGCACTCTCCAAACTGGGTAAACAGACCAGAGAGTGCTCCGAGGTGCAAGAGCAAGCATGATAAAAGCTTTAGAAAATATAATCTATGAGGGCAGATTGAAAGAATTGGGTTTGTTTAGTCTGGAGAAGAGAAAACTAAGAGGGAACACAACAGCCTTTCAAGGCATGAGGGCTTGTCCTTCTTTAGGAGTCTAAGGGAGGAGCACGAGGAGAACTGGGGTTGGTTTGCAGTGAAGATTTAGGACAACAGAGCAGTAATAGGGAGGCTCCGGAGCAGATGAGGGATACTGCAGACTCTCCTGCACAGGCACAATTTAAGCGGAGGCCGGAGAAACGCCGGTGAGGGATGGCTCAGGTATAACAGATCTTGCTTCAGGAGGTGGGGGCACCTACGAGACCATAACCAAGCACTCAGGGGTGTACTCCTTCCCCATCCTGCTCCCCAAGTGAGCCTGCAGCTTCACTTACAGCCCCATCTCTGACTTCCAGCAAGGCAAGGGAATGGGGTTGCCCTGAGGAGAAAGTTTTCCACAAAGTGATCACCTATCACCCTCGCCTCCCCACTCCAACTCATCACCACCCCAGGCCGCTCTGCACACCCCAAATTCTCAGCGCGTTTCCCAAGTTCATTTGTTCTCTGTTACCTATTTATGTGCAATTGACTTGTGAGACCCCAGCAGAGAGATCCAGGAGGTCTCAAATTGCCGTGTGTGTGCTAAATAACAATAGCCATCTCAAAGACCATACTACCTAAATAGATGGGGCAGAGGAAAAGTACTTCCCACTAGGAGATATGGGGGCTACAAATAGTGTATCAGGAGAAGCCGAGAGGAAGGGACCTGTTCAGCCTGGAGCAGAGAAGGCTACGGGGGAATCTACTTGCAGCCTTCAGTTATCTGAAGGGCATTAAAGAGAAGACAGAGCCAGACTGCACCTGGAGGAGGCCAGTGAGAGTACAAGAAAAAATGGGCACAACAAGGGAAATGTTCATTGGAGCTAAGGAAGAAAACTCTTGTCCGGGAGGATGTTTCAGCATTGGAACAGGTTTCACGGAGGGATTGTGAAATCTCCATCCGTGGAGATTTTCAAAGCTCAGCTGGACAGAGACCTGGGCAACATGATCTAAATTTGAAAATAGCCTTGCTCTGAGTAGGGGCCAAGGTTGGAGGCCTGCAGAGGTCCTGTCCCAACTGAGGTATTGCATGGCAGGGACGCTGTGAATTCCACAGAAGCCACCTATGCGACTGAACCCTGGAACTGGTGCTCCATGCAGTACCCCCTCTGCCACACTGGACTGTCTCCATACAGGCGTTTCTGTCCCCTCACCCCATGAGCCTTTCTGCCGTCTTTATGTCCTGCAAAGCTGGATCCCCACTGTTTGCATCAGGCCTCAGCCCATTGTAAAGCACCATGTAATAACAACATTTCTTGATCGTGATTCACAACAATAGCTACCACCCAAGTTCTTGGCTTGCTGCGTAGTCCAATATCTAATGGCATTCAGTTCAACTCAATATTATCTGCATCCCCAGCCCCTCCGACTCCAGCTTCAGAGCCTGGCCAGCGTTGAGCCCACGCTGTTCCTGTTTGCAAACCCTAAGCACCCTGACTGCTGCTTGGAATGAAGAGGGAGCACTTGGAGATGAACTTTTTAGCAGCGCAGGCTCTAGGGAAGGCTGCAGTCCTTGCTTGTCTGTCACTGATTTATTGATGCCTCCCTAATTGTGGAATGCCAACCATACATGGAGATGTGCAGAAAGAAAGGACTTGGCTTGAAGGAAAGAGAGGTCATCGCAGGCAAATCAGACACAGGCACCAAGAAATTGTCTGGTTTTGTTTTGGTTTTGGTGTTTTTTTCTTTACTGCTGCAGAGAATGTAATAAATGTGCATCTGCTGAGCTGTTTCTGCTGACAGCGTTTTCCCTTGTTCCAGATTTGGCCTTAACTTTTCTTAGTTACCCTGATTAGCAGTGATCTGCCCCGCAAGGGTACGTGTGCATATGTATGAGCAAGGGAGGGACAGTGCTCATTTCCAAAGCAGGCTTTTTGTTCATGTTCTGCCAGCCATTTTTTGGACTGAAGTATTATTTTCCTGCATTCTTTTGGGTCGTAATATAAGCACAAACTTGAAAATGATCCGTAGAAGTAAGGTCTAATAAGCTCACTGACATAGTAATACACCAAGAAGAAAAAAAAAAGAGAGCAGAAATTAAAGACCCTTTCTCTAGATCTTCTTATTTACAAATGTGGGTACTTTTTTATTGAAAGTTAATCTATAGCAAACACTAGAGAATAACATGTGTTCATTTGGGAGAGCGTGACATGCAATAGCTCCTCATGTACCCCTCTAACACACATCTGCGCCGCCTTCTTCATTTCCCTTTCTTGAGGTGGAGCAGAGCTCTGGTTTAGCAGCTGGCATCCATCACTGATTACAGCGGCTTAAGATTTTACCACCAAGGAGCAGCGAGGGAGCAGACTGGGGTCCCTGTGGGTAGCTGTACACATCTCATCGCATCTCATCATCTCTCACGTGGCACTCCACATGCCATCACTCCTCCAGACTCTCCTCAAGTCAGTCCTCTCCCCCATTCATACACCATGCCTGTGAGATGGATCCTCTTGTTCCAGCCTGGTACCAGAGCTAAATGTCATTGATTTGATGACACGCCAGCGAAAACGTGTTGTCTACTTTATACTTTGGATTAATCAGACTAGTTGAGCATTTTTCATCTGGCCTGCTTCAGCACAGCCGAATGCAGCATCCAGTTTAGGCTCTACAGCAGACCAGCCGTCATTAGATTGAGGTTTCTGAGTCACGCTATTGAAGCGACACTCGTGGTGAAGCATTTTATTAATAACTTTTGTTGCACAACTTTATCCCAACAGTCTAAAAATGGTACAATTCATAATTGCACTTACATCTTGTAACACAGGGTTGTTTTGTCATTTATTTATGTCAAGTGGCTTTTGGGGGTTGTTTTTGCTATTTTAAGCCTTCTTCACTGTAACCTGAAGGCTGCTCCTGCCCAGCTTTGGTTGCTGTAATACAGCTCTGGTTATCAAAGCAGGTTTTTCCCCAGTGCACAGACCTGAGAGTTGAAGCCTCGGGTCCAGTTTGGGTATAGGGCAAGTTGGCAGACCAGAGAAGGTGGAGAGAGCAGGTCACGGACGCGGCTGACCGAAGCAGAGACTCTATCCAACTTTAGGCACATCGGTTTGAGTATGGCTGGTGCCAAGGAGGCTCCAAGGAAGGAAGAGCCTCTCGCAGGGCAGGAGCGAGGAGCAGCAGCAGCAGTCTGTGTGTGGCAAAGCCTCTGCAGCACCTTCCTGCGCTAAACTTGGACCCAGCCTCTGGAAATCTCTCGCATTCCCCTGGCAACGGATTCACTTTCCAAAACAAAATGAACAAAACCAGAACCGTTTCCTATGAATGAAGTCAGGATGGAACATAAAACACAGGCGGGGAAATATATATGTATGTGACATAGCTGAACCAGCAGAGAGACTGATTTCATCCTGCATCCAGCTGACTAGTACAGAGAGTCAGCAGCCCCTGAGGAGAAAGCCATTAACACACAAACACATTTTATGCTGGCCAAGGTAAGAAAGGAAGGGCTGTAGGTACCAAGGTGACAGCTACTTTAGGATCAAAGGAGAAGGCTGAGAGGAAACTATAAAACTAACTTTAGATCTGAATGTAGCAGGCTGTGTGAACAGAGGGGAAAACTTAATTAAATGTGGCAAACAATGACTATTTTTTCTGGGGAAGGAGCAGTGATGATTTCACTTCCAAGATACTACACCTGAGCAAACATTATTCAAAGATGGCTTGAATTAGGACTTCACTGCCAGTATGGTAATGCACATCTAGCCTTGACTTCAAAGGCTAAAGAAAAGTAATTGCGGGGGGAGGCTCTCGTTTGCCAGTGGTGCTCAGTATCCCTTCCCTCTCCTGCAGAGAAGCTGGAATGGAGAGTTGCTGGGCATTGCTGCAGATGTGGCCATCTCATTCATACTAATCATTTCTGACAAGACAGAAAGAAAGAATGAAGGTGGCACCAGTGATGAGGTGGGTGGCCCAGAACATCTGACGGGCAAAATGCCATAGCTAATATAGCACAGGGAGAAAACACGAGCAGCAACGGCACAGGATGGCCTGCAGGTCACTAGGCGTAGGCCTCATCACCATGTCAACCCTCCTGCAAACCATCAAGCCAGGAAGCAACGAGCAGATTTCAGCCACAGACCAGGATTTGGTGGTAGTGGGGGATTTTTTGCACCCAGATAGTTGCTGGGACAGGAAGGCAGCGAGACATGGTTTGCCCAAGCAAGCTCTACACCACTGCAGAGGAAAGGACTGCAAGAAAAGAACAGCTTGACTAGAGTGTTGCTGTTGACCTTGAGCATTAAGAGGTGGTGTACAGAGAGTGAAAACTAGGCTGGATGGCTGATAATTAATATACAAGTATAATAAAAGCAAGGAAAGTCAAAATCAGAAAGTCTTTGGAAAAAAAAGGAGCTGGGGAATTTTAGATTAATTAATTTAATTTCATTTACAGGAAAAATTCTGGAATGAATAATGAAAAAAGCTATTTGTAA
>NW_010224607.1:8761-16665 GCF_000690775.1 Eurypyga helias
CAATATTAGCTTCATAGTCTAGTCTTGACAAACCCATCTAATTTCCTTTTAAAACAAGGAGACGGACCTCGCAGGCCAGTAAGGAGAAGCAGATGTCAGTATCTTGACTGGAGTAAGTCTTTTGACACTGCCTTGCATGAAATTCTCATAAACCAGCAAGGAATGTGTGTGGTTTATCTACTGCAGAGCAGCCACAGCACTGGTACCCAGAAGGCTGTGAGCAGAATTTCACTCTCCGCAGACAGGGACCTACTGAACAAAGATGGACAGGTTTCTCTCTGCCTCCGACGTGGAGATTAGTGACTTGGACTGTGACGAAAGACGATTAAATTTGCAGGGTGCCCAAAGCTGGAAGGATCTGCAAGTACATCGAAGACAGGATTAGAATTTAAAAAAAAAAACAAACAAAAAAAAACCAACAAGAAACACAACAGCCTGGCAAATTAAAGAAACAGTCAGGGTAAAAAAAAGAAAGGACACAGTAGGAATCCGTGCGAGACTCCACACTGAGGAATAACTGACTGCACAAATATGGATATGGAACTACTGGAGCTGAGGTTTAGCGCAGATTAAAAACTGAACTGTTTGTCATCAGTGCCATACTCTTGGAAAAGCCAAAAAAAGATGTGAGATAATTAGATACAGTCTAGAAGAAAACGAGAAGAATAATCAGAGGTCTAGAGAACGTGACTTGGAAGGAAAATCTGAAAGATGTGGTAAAGCTTAGCCTTAAGAAAAGAAAACGAAGGATAAGCACAACAAATCTTTTAAGTTCATGGAAGACTGCAGCAAGGGGAGAAGGGCACTGGCCAGTTTGACCTGCCCAAAATGGAGAGGCTAAGAAATAACAACAGGCTTAAACTGCAGTAAGAAGGATTCAGACTTGATGTTACAAGAATATTAGGGCAAATAGATGGAAGCAATGCACAGTGTCCAGGCAGGAAGCCTCCCTAAGTGGAGAGCTTCCAGAACAGCTTGGATAGCTATTGGGAATGACAGAGGTATCCTGCCTCAGGGATTTCGAGGGGGAACAGAGACTTGGGGGTAGTCAGAACCCCTTCTGGGGAAGGCTGACTGCAGAGGAGGGCTTGGAAGGGTCCGTTGTACGTGAAGGGCCCTGTTGGGAGTATTCAGTGGGAGAGGCAGGGAGGAGTGCTAGGATGTTCCTCCTTCCTCAGTCTGTCCCCCAAAACTTCCTTTCCCGTCTGCACAGGGCCTCTTTCCACTTAATCCCCTGCTAGTCCCTTATCCACAGTGGGTGTCACTGATCTTTTTGCACTTCCCAGCTGCTGCTGGATGCCTGAAGATCAGAAGGGGCCAGTCCAGACCCACCGTTGTCCTGGGGAGGTGAAGGATGCCGGGCCAGACGGAAGAGCAGTGAAAACCCTGGAGGTAGGGCTTGCTGCTCCTGGTGCCATGGTAGGATGGGGTGATGGCTATCGCTGCTGCAAAAGGAAGCTCCCTGCAGCCAGCACTGCCGGTGGTGATGGGAATGGAGGTGAGAAACCGGTGGCTTGCCTTCATGCCCCCCAGCAGCAGCCAGCGCTTGTCCCCTCTGGCCTGAGCAAAGAGGAAGTTGCTGCAAGTCTGGCACCCAAGGGCCACATTGCCCGTTCCTTGGAGCATGTTACAGATCCTGGTGCGAGGTTTTTTTCTCACAGCAGGCAGTAGGTAGATTTCAAAGCCAATCTGCGTCTCTAGCCTGATGTTAACAAGGTTCTCACCCTGGTTACAGGGCAGCAATGGGAACAGAAAATGACTGGTGACCACAGGAGAGAAAGGAAGGGTGAACCAAGGACCAGAGAATTGAGTTACCCTTGTGTTACTTCTGTTCCACAAAACCCTGCATTTGTGAAGCGAATGGCACCATGGGGAAGGCCAGTTTTATGACTAAAACTTATTATAACCCCACCTATCACCCTTGGATGGCAGAGTAGGGGCTGTTAGGTGTTCATATGTACAGATAAATTGCAGGCACATCGCTGCCATCAGTCACAACCAGCTTTTTCTCTGTGTTCCCATTCTAAATTGAAATTGCACCCCATGCCTTGCCCTGACGACAGCACTTCAGGACCTCTGAACTGTACTTTCTGTTATTTGGGATCAGGACAAAATTGTTCCCCACTGACATGATGATATAGACTCAGCATTTCAGCTGGTAAGTGGCAACTGAATCACTTGGAACTGCATGTATATGCTATATACCAGGATTTACAGCACATTCTTAAAAAGACCCAACTCCAACAGTGAATGGAAAGCTATCCCCTCAAACATTTCACATTAATAATGACTCTGATGACCAACAGAAAACTTCGGATAAGGCTTTCAGCTTGTGTAAGTTGGCCAATACAGATTTCATTGAAAGTAACAGTGCCAGCACCTCAACTAAGCAACCTTGCCCTATGAGCCCACAGAATCCAATCTAAATTATTTACTTTCAAAGAAAGATTGGTTCTGAGTGTTTTTCTGGCCTTTTGGGTGTTCACAGATCATGTGTTCAATGGTAGTCTCACGTGCATTGCTAATTATTACTAATAATCCTTTTGCATTGCATTAGCAACTCAGCAGAAATGCACTTGCTAGTCCATTAGCTTTCTCTCTCCTTGTATGTTTTTACTGGCAAAAACCACCTCTGAGTATTTATTTTCGTTCCGCTGAGCATTGGTGAGATACATAGAAAGACCAAGAGACATCATGACACCCTCCATGCAGCAGATCATATTCCTATGAGTCAAATTGTCTCCAACTGGCATTAAAAATCAACGAAGGCACAATGATCTCACTGACGTAGGAGCCAGGTCAAACCACCTTTGTCCCATACTCCTGCCTTATGAGCCACGACCAGGGCACGTGGCATAGTGCTGCCCCTCCTGCTCTGTTCACTTCGTTACCATGTGATGTGTTAGCCTCGACTCCCACCGGGTCTCCATCTCCTCCGCGAGGATGCTCTCCTGCGTGCCGGGGAAAACGAGCGCGTTCGGCCAAACCCCAGCGCAGCCAAGGAGAAGTGACAAATGCTTTTGCGGTGGCAGGAGTGGCCCCATTGTCAGGAATCAGAAGAGTCACTTCCTAGTTTACAGTAGCCTTCAGATACATTGATCCAACTTCAAGCCCCAAATAAAGACACTGGGAGTGATATATTGGCTGTTCTGTTTCGGCGACCGACCACTCCAGAGCAAGAATGCAGCTCCCAGAGGCGCGACACAAGGGCTTGAAGAGGTTGGCTGTATTTTCTTCCACTTAAAACTGGGAGAGGTGAATAGCTGGTGAAAGTGGGGAGAAGATTGATGGCTTTGGAAACGGCAAGGCCCTCTCCCTATGTGGGACAGCTTTGGTACAGCCAGCCAGCTTCAAGCCTGACCTTGCCCTCCCTGACCTGTCAGTAACCTCAACCCTGACCTTGGAAGGACCACCCTTCTCCTGGGGGAAGAACAGTTGAGGGAAAAAATACGTGGTGATCAGGTCAAGATTATTTTCCAGGAGAAGACAGGCTGTGAGGCACGTGGAAACTTGATGTCCTTCTCGTGGTTTGGTATGGATAGCGCCGCAACCTCCTGGAACGCACACAGTATTAGCCACGGTCTGAGACTGACCACCTCGTTGCACTTCAGCACGAAGCGCCTTCATGCTTCCTCTGCCGAGTCCCCATCTTCACTGCACTTTGGATGCCATGAGAGCAGTCAGACCACATCCCTGATGGAATTTGTTGAGTCTCTTCCTTCTTCAAAGTCATCAAGATCCAAGCCAGGCTCTTTCCAAACCCAAATATTTCAGCAGCATGAGCCCCAAATCCATCTTGTAGCTCTCTGCTTCCCCTTGCAAGGAAATCACCCCGTTCCCTAGGAGCTGCCCCCCTCCCGCTTTTCCCTTTCTCAAAACCAGCCATCCTTCACCGTCCTGTTTCTGTAAAACACTCAGCACACATGGCAGCTGAGGGGGGAGGGCCGAGGGGCTGGGGGAAGCCACTCAGGTTTCACATTTATTTAATAGCCGTGGCTGTGCTTGTTTGATTTATCTTCACACATACGTTTGACAGATATGGTCTCATAAAAACTCCACAGAGTAAAAACACCAAAAAGGCCTGCAGCCTTACTGCGTTAGCAAGCAGTCTGGCTCCAGCTCCGCAGCTAAGCAGGGATCAAGCTCGCTGCAGCTGGCAACACCCCTCAGATGGGAAAGCTTGGAGCTGGCAATGCCCAAAACGCAGGGTGCTCGAGCGCGGCTGGACCCGAGTTCCCCAGGGGGAGGCGTCTGGGCAAAAAATAAAAAAGGATCCCTTGAAATATCCCGCTGCACTTCATATGAATTACTTTGTTCAAATAAACTTCCATTTGGGTGGCTAGTCTCATCCTTCCCCCGAATCCTGTGGGATGTAGCGGTGGTTGGAATATCTCAAGGAAGCTTATGCTTTTTACAGCAATTCCAAAACACCTCTGACATTCACAACAATTAAAGAGCAAGCTTGCTTCACCCTTACCTTGCAAGGGCCTTATGAGCTTGTTGTGGTTTTGTTATCCCTCACATTCCCTTAGAAAACCGGAGGCCTTATTTAATGAGTCGGATTCATACTGTCGTGGTTCTGATAAATACATTTACGTCGGCGTGGAACTGTGCCTTTCTACGACTTGTGCACAAAGCGGCTACTGTAGAGCTGGGGGTATAGGCTCCACAAAAGCACAACCGTCTTTAACATAGCGTATTTCACAGTGGCTTTTTTTTATAAGGGGGAGCACACCTGGAAACCCTCATTCCCAGCATCAGGAGAGGCAAAAATTGAAGTCACAGGCGTGTTGATGTTGCTCAAAGGTAGAACCCCAGCTGCATTCAGGTGGTGTTTTATTATGCGTATAAATAACACACACACCCTCTCCACGTCTCAGAGCTGGCAGCAGCCTGGAAGGAGCTCAGGGCTGAGAGTGAAAGACCCTGTGTTCCAACCTGCTGTTGTGCTGGCCGCTTTATTTCTTTTTATGTTACTCCCACGTATAAAATAACGTTCTTAATACTTACCCGTCGCACAAAGATAGGACAGATCGTGCTCCGTTAACAAAAGCGAACGTGAAGGCCCGTGTACCTGGCCAACAAGTACCTTGGCTGCTTAAAACCACTGGGAGAAATTGCATCTGCTTCTCTGTGGGCAGCCAAGATACTTGTGGTTCCCCCTCTCCTTAGACAATTTTCCCCAGCTATAGACACGTCATCTTTTATGCTCTAGGTAAAGAACCAAGGAGGATGCAATAAAGGTTTGGAAACCTCACGTTTCCCTGACTTTGGACAACCTGGTTTTGGTTTTGGAGAGCTCCCCTATCGCTGACCTCCTGGCTGTGACGCAGGGTCGGTGATCCCCTTGGTGCCATACCCACCCGGTTTTCGTGGTCACCCTGAGCACCATCACCCCAATCACAATCCAGAGGTGCCTGGCAGGGAGTAGTTTTCCAAAGATTAGGGCTTCCAGGCAGTGTTTCCCTCTCACCCATTAGGGACAGTTTTCTTCCCAGCTATGGAAATGCTGCCTTTCCTATTTTAAGCAAATAACGAAGAAGTTTGCAGACACCCTGCCTTCAGGACACACTCACGGCTCGCCTGTTTTCTGAGGACACTAGGCAAGGATTGCAGATGCTGCTCATCATGGCCTGGCTTTTTCTCCCCCTCCTACTCTGTCGCTGGCAGAAGGAAAGACTTAATTCACCTTCATTAGTGGCTTCAAGGGGTGGAAGGACACGCTTCCAGACCAAGGGCCAACTTCACAGACCCCTCCTTTCTGGAGTCTGCGCCATCTGAAGAGAGATCACTTGCGGACAACATTCTTGGTTGCACGCTTGTTGTTATAAACATCGTTCCGTGCAAGTGCCACGCACACCAGGCAGTGCCTGCGCTTGGGCACTCAAGGCTTGACCTGTGATAAGCCGACAGTGAAGACCTGTGGGCTGACCAGACTCCTTTCAGAAACAGGCCAGCCTTTCCGAGAAGCAGGGCACGACAAGCTCCAGCAAAAAGCCGTGGGCAGCGTGGAAAGGCAGATCCCTGGAGCACACAAAATGAAATAACCACATATGAGATCCGGCTATCACAAGAAGGGGGCCCTATCTCCTACATATAAATGCAGAAAAGGAGGCCAGGCTCACATTGGCAACATAGCCACCGATATCCAGCATTTCGATCACTTCTTTTTCATTGTGGGGAGCTGCAGAGCTGCAAGGAAGGTACTGACAAGCAGTCAAGGAATTCAGCTGCTGGTTGGCTGTGCAGGACTTGGGAGCTGGAGGGTGAAAGTGATGCATGGAAATTAAGTTAATTTTAAACCGCAGGCAAGAGAAGAGACTTGCTAGCAGTTACTTAAGAGAAGCTGCTGACTGTTTAAATACCATTAAGAAGATTAATGTTGGCCCGCAGAACCACTGAAAAATTAGGGCTGAAAGGGACCTTGAAAGGTCAGACCAGTCCATCCCGCTAACCCGAGGCAGGATCACCTAAACCTCGAACATCCCTGACAGATGTTGCTTAACTTGATCTTAAAGCTCTCCACTCCCCAGGCAGTCTATTCTTTATTATCCCTGTCATTAGAAAGTTTTTCCTAACATCTAAATTGAGTCTTTCCTGCTGTGACTTAAGCCTTCTTTTTTCTTTTTTTTTCCTCTTCTCCGTTCCAGACAAGGAGCAAAGATTATGTCCTTTTATGTGCTTAAAGACTTCAGTTCTCTCCTCCTTTGGGTTAGAGAATTTCAGTTCTTTCAGGCTTCCCGGCTAGGTAATGGTTTCTCGACTTCCGCTCAGTCTCTCTGCTGGGCTGGATCCAATTACCCTACATCTCCCCTCAACTTATTTTCCATCACCTCAGCAACATGGCATAGCTGACTTGCATTCAGCTTTTGATCCTTTTTCTGAAGGATTGCTATTTAACCCATCGGTCCCTCCTTTGTACTTATGGGGTTCATATTGCTGCTCAAGTGTGCAACCTTCCACTTACTCAACTGCCTCCTGTTTCTTCCAGGCCATTTCACCAATTTGCCAACATAGTTTTTAAATCTAATCCTGCCTATCACCACATCTACAGTTTTATTTCATGCGTAAAATATGATGTCATCATAGAACCATAGAGTGGTTTGGGTTGGAAGGGGCCTTAAAGACCATCCAGTTCCAACCCCCCTGCCATGGGCAGGGACACCTTCCACTAGACCAGGTTGCTCCAAGCCTCATCCAGCCTGGCCTTGAACACTTCCAGGGATGGGGCATCCACAGCTTCTCTGGGCAACCTGTCCCAGTGCCTCTCCACCCTCATCGTAAAAGAAAAATTGTTCCTTACATCTAATCTAAACCTCCCCACTTTCAATTTAAACCCGTTACCCCTTGTCCTGTCACTACAGGTCCTTGTAAAAAGTCCCCCCCCAGCTTCCTTGTAGCCCCTTCAGGCACTGGAAGGTGCTATAAGGTCCCCCCGGAGCCTTCTCTTCTCCAGGCTGAACAAGCCCAACTCTCTCAACCTGTCCCCATAGCAGAGGGGCTCCAGCCCTCTGAGCATCTTCATGGCCTCCTCAGGATTCGCTCCAACCGGTCCATGTCCTTCTGATGTTGGGGGTCCCAGACATAACGGGTCCTTTGTAACAAAAGACACCAGATTAAGCCAAACTAAATCAGATGTAGAGTGAAACCCCACTCACAGCCACCTTGCACTTGAACAAGCTGCTGGCAGCAGTGCTCTGGGTGAGGTTATTCAAGTAGGTTTGTACCTACTTTCTACAGGAATGTTTTCCCAGATGGCTTCAAGTGTCGAACACCTTGGACAACCACTATGTTACTGCAGTCCAGCCTCTCCTGCTCTCGCCTCCCCCTACAACCCCCGGGTCGTTTTGCCATGCCTCTGCCCCAGCGCTCTTGGGCCTGAGCACCCTCACCCCAGCCACCCC
>NW_010224608.1:0-5829 GCF_000690775.1 Eurypyga helias
TCAGCCCCTGCCCAAATGGCCACCCCTCTCCTCAGGGCGGAAAGCCCGGCCCTGCAGCCTGGTGCAGGTGGGGTGAGAGACCTTCACCCCTTTGTCGGGTCATTGAAGGGGTTGTCCTTCTCCCCAGCTTTGTGTGCGGGTGTCTGTAAATTTGGGCCTCAATTCATATAATAATAGAATGGTTTGGGTGGAAAGGGACCTCAAGGACCATCTAGTTCCAACCCCTCGCCATGGGCAGGGAAACCTAGACCAGGTTGCTCAAAGCCTCGTCCAGCCTGGCCTTGAACACTTCCAGGGATGGGGCATCCACAGCTTCTCTGGGCAACCTGTGCCAGTGCCTCACCACCCTCTCTGGGAAGAACTTTTCCTTGTATCTAATCCAAATCTACCCGCTTTCAGTTTAAAGCCATTCATTCGGCATGGTGGACCATACACCGCCATGCGCAGGCGCGTTACCTGACTGAAGCAAAGCGGCGATGAGTAAAATTTAAAAAGTACGATGGAAAAGTGAAATTCTGGGTTGGACACAGCATTTTACTGCTTTAACTCAAGTATGCGTGCAGATGCAAAGCGCTGCTTACGCATCGGTCACAGCTCAATCGTAAAGTGATCCAAGCTCCTCGGAATGTTCCAGATGTCTCCACTTAAAATCCCAGAGTGGCCAGCACGCTTCCTGCTTCCTTGCAATCCCACCAAGACCCTAACATCAGATCCATAATAAAAAAGAGGATAAAAAAGCCGTACATGACCACAGATGAATTTCTTCAGCACATAGAAGAACTGTGACCAGGAGCATTGTTGTGATTCAGCATAGAATCATAGAACGGTTTGGGTTGGAAGGGACCTTAAAGATCATCTAGTTCCAACCCCCCTGCCATGGGCAGGGACACCTTGCACTAGACCAGGTTGCTCAAAGCCACATCCACCAGCATGTCTCACATCTGTGGTTTACCTTGATAACAGGAGAACAATACCACCAGTTATTTCGAGGGGAGGGAAAAAAGCAGATTTGGCTTTACAATGAGGAACTGTTAAGTGACAAATGTCATTCCCTGCTTAAGAATATCAACAGATGGAACAAGCCATACCTTCTGAATTCTTGACCTGCCAGCACATAGGGAAGAAACGTCACCAGAAGCAGTTTCCTGAAGCACACCTTGTGCTCCCACTCCAGTTGCCTCTCTCCCTTTGCTGAGATTCAACAAGTGGTTGATGGCTCTCCCGCAAGGTAGAGCTCCATCATCCTCTTTTTCTGATCTCACACACCCCAGCTTAGCTATCCAACACCCTACAGTGATGTTCTAACAATTCCTTGTGATGGGGAGCTGACACGCTGGGAGTGTGTGTTAATGATGAAATGGGTTCAGCAATTAAAGCTAAAGATGACGGTACAGGTTCTGTAAGATGAAAATTTATCAAAAATGCCATTAGAATGGGTCTTTTGGGAAGCAGGCAGTAACTGGGGTATGTCTGATTAGTTTTAATAGCAAATATGACCAGAAAATCAGTGAATGTTTGTGAGGGATGACAGCAAGTCATAACACTGTCAAATTGGATGGTTTCCGTAACTAGTATAAGGTGTTTCTCCAATGGCTGTCAACACAGGAAAATAGAATATCAAATGGTATTAAGATCATTCTGCAAAGGATCTGAGCAGGCACTTTGTTGGAAATAATGATCCCCATGAGCCAATATCCCAGAGATTAGTAAAATGTTATGATTATGTTTTCTGCAAAGTTTGTTTGCTCGGGTTGTTTGCAAAGCTCACACTAACTGTGCGGTAAAACCTGTAGTTGCATGGCATCTGAACAGCATCTGATTTAAAATAAATGTTTGAACTTGTATGATTTGAATTTGAATGTAGAGCCCCACTCTCCTTCCTGTAGTGGTGGCATCCATTAGGGGTACTCAGGAGCAAAAAGCATTCAGGAGAAACAGAAATAACCATCCCAAGATAACCAGATGTGCAGTATAGGAAGATGAGAGTGAATGAAAAAGCTTTTAAGTGTAACTGCATTGCTCAGACAAAATGTGGAAACAATGAAAGATGCTGGACCCCCTTGTACTCACCTGGGCACACAGCTTTTGGAGCACAGCTGCACTGCATCTGGCCAACAGGGACCCCAGGCAGAGGGGCTTGGGGCTGCTTGTAAAAGGCGATGGAGACAAACCCACCGTGAGGCTGTGTGTGCTGCACTGTCTTTGGTCTGAAAGCAGCTCCTGGTTTTGTCCAGTTTCTGTCAGAACCAGGCTGTGACTTGTTGGTTTCTCCAGCGTTTCACTGGGATGAGACAAACCAATGGAGAAAAATGAAGATGGTGACCAGCTGATAGAGTCAGCTTAGAAAGCATGGAAATCATGTTGACCAGCAAAAAACAAGAAGCAGAGATTATTTCACCTCTATTTCCCCCTTTCATGTTCACAGAAGAGCTTAAAAGCTTAGAATGTTACTTGTTTCCTCTGCTCTCAATATGTGAGGTTTATTAAATCCTCTGCTTCTTCTGGACATCCCAATTATCACAAATTCCAGAAGCAGTATTATTCCTGAATCATTTTGCCTTCTGTTTAGATATACACTTTGCGACCACAGTCTAGCACACACAATATTCTTGCAGGCTCTGATTTCTTCCTTTTGTCCCTGGTTTAGTTTGTCTCCTCCCTGTATTTCTAGATTTTCTAGTAGACAGTCACTTGGCCTTACAAAACACAAGCCTTCCCAGATTACCCCTAGACATCGGCATGCACATTTCCTCCTCCTAAAGCAGCCACGTGACACTAAACAGTCCCTTTCCGAAGTTTTTTCATAGACCAAAATAAAGCCATGAGACTTGCAGCATGATCTGGACAGCTCAGTTTTATCCTTTATGTGGCAACAATGAAGGAAGTGGTAGAGGAGACTCAGCACTCCATCCATATCATTAAAAAATGCTTTTGCCACTGTGGTCATCCAAGAAGTGGATATAGCAGCTTTTCAGCCAGACTTGACTACCAGCAACATGAAACAGTCACTGGGAGGATCTGCCCCAGAATATACAGTATTTTCTAGTCTGGCTTCCCTTGACAATGGATGTCTTAATATATGGTTGGTTTTGCTGCTGAGTGAAATCCATAAAATATAAAAGGTGTTCACTGGGGGCAAGGTGAGTGCATTAGAAATTCAGTTATGAAGATGCAATACATTAACCTTTGCTGCAGCACTGAAGAAGGAGAACTTTACATACCAAACCAGCTGGAATAAGCAGTGAATGAACATAGTGCCTCCCTAGCTATGATGGCTGAGTTAGGAATTAATCTAGAACATGTCTTAGGCCTGTAGGCTGCCTCTTGGGACTCCACAATCAGGAACCCATAAAGCCATAGTAAACTACCTACTTGTCCTCTCAGCCAGGAAAGAGTATAATTTTCTTTGAATTTTCAACTTTCTGTTTTCTATACTTCCCTCATCCAAGATATACACACACAAAAAATCTCTTCTTCCAGACAGAGATGGTCTCTTAGAAACTTTCTTTTTGTCCTGTTACATATGCTATTTACCCAAGTAAAATATTTCTTCAGTGCCTGGCAAATAACCATGGCACTCTCACAATCGAGAAAGATTCACTTGACCAGCTTGGTCTCAGCTGGAAGCTGATCACAGGAGTGGGCCAGCTGCCCTGTAAAGTTTCCAGTGCTCCATCCAACATGCCTCCACTGTACAACTGTAGAATAATGACACCATAGCACAGCTTCCCATTAGTTTCATGTTCCGAGAGGTCACTGTGCTTTTGTAAATTAACCATGGGGTCATGCCATTAGGTTCACTTTCATGGAAAAGGGGCTTGCCTAAGGGGAGAGTCAACATGCCAGCTCTGAACACCCGGTATTGGATGAAAACTGCTGAAAATGACCGTGGTATTCAGCATGGCTAAACATGAACACATCTCAGTTTACGCCCCCTAACAATGCTCTATCCAGTTGTTTTATCAGTTACAGGTCCCATCTCTACTCCCTAGTGGACCTTTGGAAACCTACATCTCTTCCTAGGGATGAGAAGGATGCTAGAACTGCCTGTGCAGAGGTGCTGTGGTTCAAAACTGAATCTCTTCCCCCTTCCAAGTCCCCATGCTCCCTGGCTGTGCAGTCTCCGTGGAAGTGGGGCATCCCAGGTTTGCAAGCACAGACAGTGATAGTTTAAGAGCGCAGTTGCAAGCCAACCACTGATGAGTTAAACTCAGATAGTCATCCAAATAATCAGGTCAACAGACCATATTCTTAAATTATCACAGGGCAGCTCCAAATCCGTCACATCCAGTTTCTTTTCTGACATATAAAAGGCCAGAAATAGCTTTCTGCAGCAGCACAAGTAACCCTGGTGGGTATTAGACTCATTTCAAGGAACTCAGGAATTAACCAGTGGGGGCCACAGCTTCTGTTGATAAATCTCAGTAATCTCAGGAATTATAAAGTAGAGAGTAGAGCTGTAGCGCCTGTGGATTCGAAATTCAGTAATAATTGAGTGCTTAGCTCCCTACCTGCCTAAGCACTTCCCTTGCCCCTGTCTCTTTATCTGATGAGGGTTTCCTATTCGGGTTCTTGTTAGCATTAGTGCTGCTGTTAGAAAAAGTAAGGCACTGAAAAGTCCTGTTAATGTATACTTCTGGGAAGGTCCAAAGAGAATTTGGACCTACAGAACAGTGTTTCACAATTCACCTGGTTTCGTTGGGATACTGTAGTCCACAAGGATGAGATTCTGCCCTGACTGTTCCTGAAAAGAGTCTTCCTAAACTTATTTTTCTTTTTCAGGGTGGGTGGGGAAGAAAAAAAATATTGCTTAAACAGTCGCTTTCAGCATCAGTAGCAATGGTAGTAGGTGAAGGCACATGGAAAAGAAGCCCTGTATGACATCTTTTTTCACTTCCTTAGTGTGTCTTTAGCAAAACACCTAAAAGACATTTACTCAATTACTAGAACTTGTACCCCAACTTCACATACTTTTCCAAAGTTTTTTATTAAAAAAAAAAAAAAGTAGTAATAAAAATCCCCAAACCTATGCAGACTGTGAAGGAAAAGAGTGATTATTTCATTACTGGTATTCCTACCATCGCCTCACTTGCTGACCCCACCTGGTTTTCAGTAATGCCTTCACAGGCTGTGCCATTTTTTGCCCATAGATCTTTGGCTGAATATCCACAGTAAGACACATTTTGTTCTCTTCTTATTCAGAGAACAGAGGTGTCAGAGGTTTGTTTTCCATCTTGCTGACAACAGATCACATTAAATTACTAAGAACAGCCCAGGACCAAAAATACATTCATTTTCACTTCTGTTCTGAAAAGTAACCATAGAATGGAGTTATATAATCACATATTTATTTTCCCAATTATTTTAAGGTCAAATGTGCTCAGTTTAAATGTAAGAGGTGTTTTAAAAGTATTAATCTATCTGTTAAGCTACTGCGACTTGCAATCTAAAGGTCACGATATTCCTTCATGATCAACAGTACTGCTAATGAACCCTTACTTTTGATCAGAAAGTCCTTTTCTTTCAGCTTAGGTTTCAGGGGCATCAATATGAATCACATTAAGGAATCAGCTGGGAAGAATAGAATCTCTCTCTTTCGCTTCATTTTAAATATTGTGTACGTTCAGAAGTGCCCTACTTCGCACACAGGCATTACATCTGTATGAGGGATTTGCATCAGTGTGACTAAATTGATTTTGCTGCATCATTGCACATTTGCGTAACGTAAACAAGGCCTTTACTGTTGGCTATGCTGAACTAACAGGAAAAAAATATAGCAATGAAAACTTTATCTAAGGTTGTTTGGAGACAGGATTCTGAACACGCATG
>NW_010224608.1:5860-6760 GCF_000690775.1 Eurypyga helias
TGGTGTGCTTTCACATGTTGCTACCTTTAGAGAGTTGGTTTTCAATAAAGCAAGGCTTATTGAAAAATTCAGAATCCCTCAATTTAAGCCAAAGGAGCATGCTATAATTTTTTTAGCAGAAAAATATAACTAACCTTGTCTCAATTACTGAAAATTTTATTTGCAGTAGCAATTAGCTAGTAAATAAAATGTTCACCTCTTAAAAAGGCTCTGAGCTCTTTAGAGATTTAGTTGTGTGTCCCAAGTCTTGTCCATGGCAAAGCCACAATGGACAACAAGCATCAGGACCAGCTGGAGCCAAACCAACTCCTCTGTTTTATTACACAACTTCTCTGAGCAGGCCTGAATAGAGGGTGGGACGGAGAAATAGAGGATAAACAAGTCACAATCCCAGCTAAAAGCCACAGTGGATAGACACAGGAGTGTGTTACCTGGAATAACACCTTCTGAGCCCTCCAGTCATCTGTCTCTGGAGCATCTTGGTTAGCATCTGGGGGAGAAGGGTGAGAGACAGGAAAATTCATTTGCCTTTGCTTTTCCACATGTGATTCCTAGACACAGAGAAATTCCTTCCCGGGGTTACAATTTGACATACCACTGTTTTGGCAACAGTGTCGGTGATAAAGTGGTGCCGCCTTAGCTGCTGAAATGTTCAGTCATGGTCTACAGAAACATACTGCTGCTAAATGACAGATAAGACATTTTCTGTGTTCCAGACTTTTGGTGGGGCAGAAGGTTATCATCCTTCTGTTGACAGCTGGAAAGAAACTCTTTAAAAGTCAATGACTATGCCAGCAGCAACTCTACTGTCCCATCACAACAGTTACAGAGCCTTGATGATACCCTGATGCTCGTGTTTTGGCTTCCACAGTTTGAGAGAGTGGTAGGGGTTGGAAGGGA